>NW_006435837.1:6337449-6338096 GCF_000325575.1 Pteropus alecto | reverse complement strand
TTTGTCTCTTTGCAATCCTCCCACACTGTCCCTTGGCCCCTCTGCCTCTATGTGTGACTCTCTCTTCAGATCGAATCCCGGAAGCGCCTTGCCAAGACGGTGCTGGTGTTCGTGGGCCTCTTTGCCTTCTGCTGGCTCCCTAACCACGTCATCTACCTGTACCGCTCCTACCACTACTCCAAGGTGGACACCTCCATGCTCCATTTCATCACCAGCATCTGTGCCCGCCTCCTGGCCTTCACCAACTCCTGTGTCAACCCTTTTGCCCTCTACCTGCTGAGCAAGAGTTTCAGGAAGCAGTTCAACACCCAACTCCTCTGTTGCCGGCCTGGCCTGATGACCCGGTCTCACAGCACTGGCAGAAGTACCACCTGCATGACCTCCTTCAAGAGTACCAACCCCTCTCCAGCCACCTTCAGTCTCATCAACAGGAACATCTGTCATGAGGGGTATGTCTAGATTGACCCTTGACCTTGCCCCTGTAGGGACCCCTAGTTTTGCTTTATGACTGGTACAGAACCCTCACGTCTGTTGCTGTCTGTGTACTCGCTAAAGATCCTTGAGAAGGCGCATGAGTGGGGAAAGTGGGTTGGAGAAAGGCTCAAAAGGATCACTAGTATGTTTGAAAGGCCCATTAAGGCTTACAT
>NW_006435837.1:6304127-6337345 GCF_000325575.1 Pteropus alecto | reverse complement strand
TTTTTTTTTTTTTTGGTGTACAGCTAACTTTCCCTTTTTAAGAAAAGGAACCAGATAGAAAATTATTATTTTAAGCATCAAGCCCTGATACATAGGTTTGGCCAATTAAGTCATACCAATTATATGAACAACCAGATTTATATAGCAGAGAAATTATACTATGAATGTCCACTTTGTGAAAGATTTCACCTCATCATTTCTTTAAGCAGAAGCTAGTGCTTTAAAAATATGATTTGAGTCATTTTTCAACAATATAATGACGAACCAAGAAACTTTTTTGACACTCATAATATGAAAAATCAGCTCTATGAAAGAGTCCCATATATGAAGGACAGTCCCCAAATAGATAACATTGGAAGACGGTTTAAAACAAATCCAAGCGTCGATTGTTTTTAAAAGACATTACTAAGGACATAGGAGCTACATGCGAGACATCATTTAAGGCAAAAACACAACCAAACACATAGACGTGTACATAAAGATCCATGTAGCTGTGGAATAATATCTCACATTCTGAATTCTAACTCAATGGAGGTTCTCTTTGCTGTTACCCAACTGTAATCACTTCCATCATAGAAGAGAAATCCTTTTAGAGAAAAATTAATCATACTATCAATTCATCAGACTTTATAAGTGCATAAAGTTTAGTATTTATCTTTGGTATAAAGGTTTTCAGTCTAATGTTGTTACTTAAATTTTGCTGTCCTCGTCTGCTACATTGAAACAATAGTTTCATAGGAGAAAAAAGGGATCATATCTGAGTGAAAATAGAAATATGTTTACATTTAACACATGCTTCACCATAAGTCTGTGGGAGGACATAAATAAATTTCATTGATAGGTATTTCTATCTGAATATGTATAACAAAGATACAGGGGGCTTAACTTTAAGAACGGATTGAAAATCAACTACAGATATATCAAGTTTCTACTTAAGAATATTTGCAAAACAGTCTATGTACAGAGAAATACTGGACTTAAATCTTTTTCTAAGTAAAAGGATTTGGCTATCTTTAAAAAACTGAACTAAGGGGTTTTCTTGTTTGTTTTGCTTTTTGTTTGTTTGTTTATTCATTTTCTGACTCGAGGCCAGGGCAATTAGATAGATTACAAACATGTTAACCCACTTTCAGATAAATCCAAATTCTGCAAATGTGCCCCAATATGTATTCTTTACATGCTAAGACCATTTTAGTTTTGACTTTCTCTATCCAGGTGAGATAGAACAGTCAGCTCTCTTTTCCACATGGCGTACATTGAAAGATTTTTGAGACAAGGAAACACTCCCTGTCTGCAGAGATTTAGAAGTTAGGACCAAGATGGTTGTAAAGCTTGTGTTTACAGGTGTATTAGCTAGAGTGAAACCACTTCACTTCTGTTTGCTACGTGTACATATACACTAGACGCACCTGCTTTCCTGGTAGTCCACAATTACATCAGATAGTTTGAAAAGCAAGACAGATTGTGTAGCTGAAAGAACCAAGATCTTTAGCTTGACATGCCAACTCTAGCTATAGAAGCTTAACTATCAATTTCCCTTCTCTAGACTCATTTTTTCATCTCTAGAATGAGAGGACAGTGCTGAGGTCCCTTCTATTGCTAAATTCCTCTTAGTCTTGTCATTGTTTCTAGTTCTCTAAGCATTTGTAGAGCCCACCTGCTCACAGTTGCCACTTCCGTTACCTTTGTAACAATTCCTCTTGGCAAATCCTTCAACCACCATTCCACACTCGTGTTCACATTTGTGGAGTGGAAGGAGACGGATTGTTCCAGTACATCTAGGGGCTCCTTGGAATAATCTGTATGAATGATGTCCCATTAGCTTGTTATGTTTTGGAATTAGAACTGAAAGAGACATAAGAAAACACATTGCTCATTTTTCTCATTATATAAAAGCTACTCGCCCTTCTTCAACCTCCATGTACCTGTTATTTCCAACTATTGCTCCACAATCTTACTTGTGGCTTTCTTCAAAACTCTTAACTGTGATTCCATATCTAGTTAGTTGCTAAGGTGTATAGCATTCTGGGTACCTAGCATGACTTGTTCGAGCATCTCTGATCTATCTGCTTCCAAAGACATGTTGGGCGTAAGACTCATCTTAATGTCTCCTTCAGTTACCATCATGACATGGATTGTATCTGGTCTCCCCACTAACTTGCGGTCAAACAATGAGGACACTGAAGTCTAGCTGTGTGTCCTTAGGCGAATCACATCACCTCTTTGAGACTCCTAAGTGAAAGGGTTGGAGGAGGCCTTTGCCAGCGAGTGACCTAGAAGTGGTAAAACTATTATGTGAATCAACTAATGGATTGACTCAAGTGTAATTGGGATTGACTTAGCTGGGCCCTCCTCTAGGGAAGTTAAATTTTTATTTCACCTCAAGAACCAAAATCACAATGAGACAGACCCGCACCCTCACATGGTATCACCTTTCTGCTAGGGTGGAGTGTGGCAGAGGCTTGGAGCTAAGACTTTTCACGCCTGGCTTCCAAAGATAATCACATTTAGTGCTTATGTCTTGGGCAAGAGAAAAAAATCAATTTTTGCTGTGGAAAACCATCTGTGTTTATTCAATTGACAGACACTACCTTTCAATCTATCTTAAATTGAGCCTCCCTGAGGCGGGCAGCTCAATAGTGATAGATTAAGCAATAAACAAAGCAGTCTTCCCACCAATGGCTGCTGCTGGCAGGGAAGTGCAGCTACTGGCTACTGGTAGGAGCGATATTCCACAGCAAGATGATCCTCCCAGCTTGGTGCAGACAAGGCCCCTCCCTTTTGTTGATTTGATGAGTCCCCATAAACGGGGATGGCTAAACCCTGTTCTTCTGGCAGCCCTCACTCCGTCATTGAACCTGGCCTTCTGCCTCATTATCAAGTCCTAGATTTCCCACTTCGACCCACAATGTGGTTTCATCTTGAAGGATGGAGACACCCTATGTAAATAAAAAGTTTAGAGTCTACATCACATGAACCAAGTTTAGCTTGTTATGAAAATGCACACTGAACGAAAATAAATGAACTTGTCCATAGGACATGGACACACTTAAGTTATAAAGTCTTTGTTTATGCCAAAAGTAGCAGTTGGTTATCGGTTTCAGTGTATTTATGCACCAAATGGCTTCTAGTAATAGAGATTAGCTTTGTTTCGGGACTACAAGTTGAATGACATCCTCAATCTGTGGACTAAAAGGTAGCTGAGTCACTTTTCCCAGAAGCCACACAGAAACGATCACACTGGGAATCTGACTATATGAGAGCAAAATAAATAGCATGCACTTGTGTCATGAGCTGGGAGGGAGGCAAACTTTCTTGCCACTTGTGCCCTTCACATCCACACCAGGAAGGAGCAGTTATTAGAGAGTAGAGTAGCTTAGAATTAACCCTGGGTTCCTGGGAGGAATGGATAACATTTTGCACATTTGTCTAATTTTTGGCTGTATTTTCATGAAATGGATTAACAGCTAAAAACAAAGGAATTATTCACTCTCCTGGGACCAGGCTTTGTGTGAGCTATTCAATGAAATCAAGCCGCAACAAGCTCTACTGTATTCTGTATCTGGATGGTCATTCCTCTCAGCCCCCACCTTGATCTACCCCGCTCCCCATGCCCAACGCTAACACAACAAATTTAATATCGAACAATCTCTTACCAAAACTTTGGCCTTCGAAGACACCCTTTCTTTGCTGGGGACTAAGCATTATCTCCAGCTGAATATACCCAGAGTAATCAAAAGCACACTGAGGACAGACTTTTCTCTTGTGAAATTTCATGTTAGAAATGAATTCAATGGAATTTACCTAAATGCTTTAAAAGTTTAAGAATCCCTGAGTTCAAATATTACATGTCCGTGATTAATTCAAAAAACACATTTACCTAGTGTTCGTCGTCTATAAAGTACTTTTAATACTCATTGCCTCATCTAATCCAAGCCTTCCCTGCTGGCCAAAGAGCTGCTTTACATCATTGACCATGGAAATTTGCAAATGACATTTACTAGTAAACATCTATTATATTAAGAGGCCCATGACACTATGAGACTGAAACATAATGTGACTGCATTCATTCTCATGGCTCGTTCTGTGACATTGAAGAACAGAGCTGATCATTGCTTCCCCAGTTTACAGGATAGTCTGTCACCCTCAAAGCGAGTCTGTTTACCTTGGCGCAAGGGAGTGAGTGGCATCATTGTTGGTTGCCCCAGTAGAGGCACATTAGTGGGAACAGCATTCTGCATCGCAATGAAGTGGAAGGCTAAGATAAGAAGGGCAGGATCCTTGGGAGAAAAAAAAACACGAGTCATAGAACATACCATGTTTTTCTGAAACCTGAATGGATTTCTGTGGCTCTAGAAGTGCTGGAAGGAAGGAGTTCAACTTCACCAGGCACCAATGATGTGCTAAATGCAGGGCTAAGCAAATTGCTATTCATCTTCACAAGTACCTTGAAGAGTATTCAGATAATGATGCTGAGGCTAGGGAGATTACTTCAAGATCTCAAGGTCAAATGGCACAGTTGAATGGCAGAGCATTAATGTGGACCTGGATCTCTTTAAAGTCCACGTCCATCCACTCTCCTACTCCTCCCTCGTCCCACCTCCCACCTCCCACCTCCCAAAGAGTAAGATTTGACTGTGGTTGGTTTCCAGGAGCCGAGACTCAAGCTACCTGAATAGCCTCTAATAGAAAAATCTCTCCTGGACTAAGGGGCAAATCATGAGCTCAGGTTCAGACTTAGCTCTCTGAGTGCCTAGCCCAAAGTGCCCTGTCATAAAGCCAGTCATCTCTCTGCCCTCCTGAGCTCATGTTCTAGAAGATAAGATTATTTTTCTTTTTCCTCCAATTTAAAATTCATTCCCAGAGCCACATAATGACATGAAAGGACTCAGATAATTTTATGGTCTTTTAAAAGGATCATTTTAATGGACAGTAAAACCTCACACATTCAACACCTCATTAATTCCCAGACAAGCTTGAAATTTTTTGTATAACTCAGGATTTCAGTGTGCAAGGTACATTATATAATTTAGGCCTGTTGTGAATCCAAATTTTTTCATCACTTTGCTTCTGTTTTAGCTATTGATTGATATATCAATATTGATAATGTACATTAAGGAAGTTAAACTGATTTTCTTTAAACATTTTTTTCCATAATCTGACTTAACTGATTCAAACATGACTTTTCTTACATCCAAGTCAGCAGGGTTGTGGGTAATAAAATTTGTTGAAACAGTCACTCATCAACAGTCAGTTGCAGAAATACATGGCACAAACTTGTTTAATGTCATATTGTTTCGTTTTAAATATTAGACCCATATTTTGTGAATTATAATTGTACTTGTTGCTATTAACTGTAAATATTTATTGCATTAAAAATGTGCTCTGTGTTAAATAACTCAGAACAAGTTCCAGGTGTGGTACTTAGTATAAATAATGTCATGGTTTGGCTTTGCCTAGACTCCTTAGACTAATGAATTACTTATAAGAAATTCACAATATTAATATGAATGATTCAGATCCTTTTAAATGTGCAAACTTAACTGTGTGACTGTGTAAAATTCTATCTATCAAGTGTGCTCATTGATTGTACTCTTATTTTTCATGAAATGTTGCCAGTGCTTCTGTCATATTGTACATGGTTTGTAAGACATTATGTCACTTCCCGTGTAGTAAGCCATTCAAGTCATAGAAGATAAAAATGTGTTTTATTTCTTAATATAATAAAGCATAATTTATGAAATGGACAGATGCATGTATTCAATGTTCAATAAAAATATGGCTGTGGCATAAATGTAGTCTGTAGCCATATGCCCTACTACGATTCTTTGGTTCCAGAACCATCAACATGAGAATCACCCAGGCTACCTGTTGCAAAATGCAGATTCCTCAATTCAACATTGACTTGGAACATCTGAGGGGGTGGCCTAAAAATCTGCATTTTAAAACAAGCACCCCAGGTAGTTCCTCGTAATACTAGAGTTTTTAAGATATGTATTTAACTTTTGAATAAGTAAGACATTCTCATGGTTCAAAATTGAAATCATATAAAGTTATTCAGTGAAAAGTTATCAATTCTGCCAATTAGGCATATATTAATACTTACCTTACTTACAATTCCAAACAGAAGTGTCAGACAGCTTCCATTTGCAGTGCACAGAGTCACTCATCAACAGTGAAAATGCGTTGCTATGCCAGGACTAATTTTCCAGCTGGACATGGATTCCCTTCTACCATGCTGTGGGCTGGTGAGCATCTTAAGAAGGTTAATCAGGTGCAAGCATCTTAATAGAGGTCAGTGTCTGTAAGAGGCAGCTGTCCAATTTGCAAATCCAAACTGTAGAAAAGTACCATAACTAGCAGCACCAGCTAATGTTGACACAATTCACCATTATTAGAAAATTATGCCTCTCCAGACATGAGTGAAATAAACAGGGCTCCCTGACCTGTAAACACAGACTGAGTGAGCTCCTTGATGTACATTACTGTGGATGGTCAAACTTATTATAAAAATACCATTGACTGGGTAGCTTGTAAACCACAAAATTGTATTTCTCACAGTTCTGGACCCTTTGAAGTCCAAGATCAAGGTACAGGCAGCTTTGGTGTCTGGTGAGAGCCCACTTTCTGGTTCAGAGATGGCACCTTCTCATTGTGCCCTCACACAGTGGAAAGGGCAAAGGAGCTTTTCTGGGCTGCTTTTATAACGGCACTAATCCTATTCATTAGGACCCCACTCTCACGATCTAATCCCCTCCCAAAGGCCCCCACCTCCTAGTATCAACACCTTGAGGGCTAGGACTTCAACATATGGATTTGGAAAGGGAACATTCATTCAACAGCATAAGGGTTTGTTTTAATTAGGAAATATGCTGGTGAAAAACATACAGAGACAAAAGTAAACTTTCTCATGCACAGACCCCAAAAATGGCTTATTTAAAACAGAACTATTCCCACACTATCCCACCCATCCAAGCTTTGTATCTCTTAATTCACGTTGCTTCTCTCTACTCTAAAATGTATCTCAGGTAGTAAGCAAAAAAAAACTGTGTACTAACTACTGGATTGGAATACACGGAATACCAAAATAAATGAATACAAATTAAAAAGATAATATTTGATGACAAGATGATCACCTACATATGCAATGTCAGGTCACCTCCAAAGGACAAGGCTCACAATCTTGAGGCTCTGCCCCTTCTCTGTAGAAAGTTAGTATATTAGAACCAAAGTTGCATAAGAGGCTGGCTGGTCCGTAAAGAGAAGGAATTGATCAGCTGGCTTTTCTTCTGGCAGCCCATCACCTATCCTGGGAACCCTATCTTGAGCTACAGCTTCTTCATCTCTCGTAAGTCCAGGACAAGGAAGCATTTTCTGCAAAGTTTACAAAAGTGTTCAAGAGTCTGAAGGGATATGACATTTCCTACGAAATTTTTCATCAAGGAGACAGGAGCCAAAATGAGAACTCTCTTGTAGGAGGACTGGGGACATCAACACTCCAGAATATGGACGACCTTCATAGATCAGCCTATGGCTTCTCCAAGACCTATATGGTCCCAGGCAGCCCTGTGAGGCTGAGCATCCCCTCAATTATACTGCAAGCTTCTCAGGAACAGAGAGCCTTGGTCCAAGGAGGGCAACCTCAGGTGGGTAGAGGGAGGAGTGTGAGCCTCTGATAGGCTTTAAGGTGAGGACCCCGAATGAGGAGTGAGGGAAGGACCCGGCCAGAGCAGTGTGGTCCTGTGGAGTCCTGCCCTGGCTGTCCGCTCTTGCAGGTTCGAAACAGTTGTGGCTGGATCTGCCTCACACGGACTTCGAATTATCTGTAGTCTCAGATGGCGAGGGCCTTGATGTGAGGGGAGCAGCTTAGGTCCTCCGATGGTGGAGTCCCAGGACTAGTCAGGTGTCAATGTGATGAATTTTAGGGAGGAATAAGGGAAATATCCACAATCGAACAGAGGCGGCGCTCCCACGCCCGCCACGACCTACGAGTCGCAGGCAGAGTTGTCACGCTGAAGAGCCCCCTCATTTTCCACCTGCGGGGTCTCAGGGAGAGGGAAAAGCCTTGGTCTAGTTGGAGTGGGCCCAATTCTTCAGAGAGAGGAGAACCAGGTACAGGAGTCAAAGTGAGAACCTAGTGGTATGAGGGAACCCCGCCAGCGGAGAGGGTCACACATTTCCCGTGCTCGGTTCTTTGTCTAAGCTGAGTGGCGTGCTCAACAAAGAGGCTCCTCGTTTCGAACCGGAGGGTCTCAGTAGGTGAGGGCCTCGGTAGAAAGGGACCAGCCCCAGTTATACAAAGGGAGGAATTTGGGCTCTAAATGGAGTGCAAGTGAGGACCATGCCTGAATACTAAAAAGAAAATGTCTCCGCAAAAGAGGAGGTCGCTCAGAGTCCCGCCCCTCTCCCGGGTCTGGGAGTCCCAGGCGGAGGATGCTAGAGGTGATACGCCCCGACTTTTCCTTCCGCGGACTCGGGGACGGTGTGGATTGGTGGACTCAAGTCACGTGAGAAAAGAGTCTGGGCTCCGATTATTATCATTGGCGAGCCATAGACCCTCCCCTGCGGATGGATCTCAGAGACCCCTCGGCCGGACGTGGCTCACTCCGACTTCCGCTTTGTCTGCGACACGAGGCCTTCGGTCGGTGGAGAAGGAAATTCTAGGACTGGCCAGGTGTTAAGGTAAGGACCCTGAATATAGACTGAAGTGCCAGTCTTGCCCATCATCAAGGGAACCTCACGAAGACCTGCCCTAGCGGCAGCGCGGGGAAGCCCCAGTATAGTTATTGGGTTGATTTATTTATGGGGGGCACCGCGGGAAGGAGGGCTTTGGTCTCGGTGGGGCAGCCACGGTTCTGTTGAAGGAGAAAATCTGGGCCCTAACTGGAGTCCTGGTGAAACCCTGAGTATTAAGAAGGAGATCGCTCTCCAAAAGGCAAGGCGGGGAGGTTTGTGGGGGAGGGGCGGCAACCATGACTGTGACCGCCATGCATGGATAGCTCGATAGTGCGCCTGCGCATACTTGCCCTCTAGGGACCATGGGAAGTGAGGCGTCCGGTGTGAGGGTGACGGACCCAGATCAGTACAGGGAGGAGTCCTGGGCTTTGTTACGGTATCAGTGGGATCGCAGAAAGCCCCGTCCCTGCTGGTTGCCCTTTCGGGCCCAGTGTAGCCTTGGCAGTTAGCCTTTGGAGGCTTTGTACGGTCTCGGCCACATTTCTCATCGAGAAGGTGACGACGTTGGTCTGAGAGGCACAAACTTCAGTCGGTGGTGGGTGGAGTTCTGGGATTGGTCAGATATGAAGGTGAGGACCCTGAATATGGACTGACGCATAACCTCCCTGTGCCCACCCCTCCCCAACTCTGGGAGATCCCAGCAGAGCCGTGGGGCTGACTTCTGCTTGAAAACTTCCAAGGAAAAGAGGGCCTTGGTCTAAAGGGGTGGGCCCAGTTCTGCTAAGGGAAGAGACCTAGGCCCTAACAGGAGTCCAAAGTGAGGACCCCGTCCTCAAAAAACGGCACTGACCAGAGCCCTGCCCCTGCACTCAGCTCTGGGAGGTGCTAGGCAGGTGTATTCAGATGTAGTATGCTCCAGCTTCCTCTCTAGGCCTGGTTGACCCAGCTCAGTATAGTGAAGAGTTGGAAGTCCTATCTGGAGCCAAGGTCATAATGCGGGGTGAGGACTGAGCTAATGACCAATGGGGAACTGTGGGATCCTGTAGAGTCTCACTCCTGTTCTCAGACCTTGTAGGACCCAAATGCACTTAGCAAGATGTGGTTCACCCTGAACTTCCAACTCTGAGATCCCATTTAAGCAAGGACTTTGGTGTGAAGGGCGTGGGCTCAGATCCACTGAAGGTGGAGTCCCAGGACTAGTCAGGTGTCAAGGTGAAGACTCTGGGAAAGGAAATTAGGACCCATTGATTCCCAGTGGAGGGGGCTGCATCGAGTTCCACCCCTGGGAAGCTCAGGGCAGGGCTGACAGATTCAGGTGCCCCTTGACTTCAGCTTGCAGGGTTTTAGTAGATGATTTAAAGATAGGCTGCCCCAGTTCAGCAGAGAGAGGAGCCCCTCTTGGGAGTGATGGTCAGAATCTTGTAGGAGGAGTGAGGGGAACAACCACTCCAGAACAGAGGTGGCTACATAAAGTCTCACCTCTGTTGTTTCTTGGAAAACGAAAGGCATAGATTTAAGGGGAAGGTGACTCCTCATTTCCTGGGGGTGGGCAGGGGGTTGAGGGGTGGGCAGCTTGTCCCAGAGAGGAACAGAGAAGTGGGGGTCTAGATCTGAGGGGAGTGGTTCCAGGCAGGGCTGTCAGGCTGCAGCCTCAGGTGTACTCCAACACCTCCACAGGGTGCTCAGGGGACAGATGATCGAGAGAACAGGAGCCCCAAGGGACACCTACAGGGAGGCTTTCTTAAAGCCACGATGGCATCTCCCTGTGGAAGGGTGTCATACCCTCCTGTCCTTCTTCTCCAGGTGCCTACATCACGTGCCTTCCTATCACACTGCTTTCTGCTGTCCCTAACCACAACCATGCCTCGTGGTCAGAAGAGTAAGCTCCGTGCCCGTGAGAAACGCCGTCAGGCCCAGAGTAAGGCCCAGGCTCTCGGTGCTCAAGCTGCTTCAGCAGGGGAAGGAGAGTCTCCCTCCTCCTCGCCTGGGTCTGGAGGCGCTTCCCCCAGCACCCTTGCTGAAGGCTCTCCCCAGAAGTCAGAGAGAGGTGCAGCCGCCAGTTCTGCTGCAGCAATTTCCTGTGCGAGTTCTGGTGAAAGTGCCATGAGCCAAGCGGAGGGAAGTCCAAGTTCCTCCCGGGCCGTGCCCTCCTCAGAGAGCTCCAGCAAAGATCCTCTGACCAGGAAAGTAGGCATGTTGGTGCAGGTTCTGCTGCACAAATATAAAATGAAAGAGCCCATCACAAAGGCAGAAATGCTGAAGATTATCAACAAGAAGTACAAGGAACACTTTCCTGAAATCCTCAGGAGAGTCACTGAGCGCATGGAGCTGGTCTTTGGCCTTGACCTGAAGGAAGTCGACCCCAGCAATCACTTGTATGTCCTTTTCAGCCAACTAGACCTTCCCGACGACGAGAATACGAGCGAAGGCATGAGCTTTCCGAAAAATGGGCTCCTGATGCCTCTCCTGGGCGTGATCTTCCTGAATGGCAACCGCGCCACTGAAGAAGAGATGTGGGAATTCCTGAATGTGTTGGGGCTCTATGCTGGGAGAAGGCACTTCATCTTCGGGGAGCCCAGGAAGCTCATCACCAAAGATTTGGTACAGCAACAGTACCTGGAGTACCGCCAGGTGTCCGGCAGCGATCCTCCACGCTTCGAGTTCCTGTGGGGCCCGAGAGCCTATGCTGAGACCACCAAAATGAAAGTCCTGGAGTTTTGGGCCAAAGCCAATGATACGGTCCCCAGCGCCTTCCAGGCCCGGTATGAGGAAGCCGTGCGAGATGAGGAAGAGCGAGCTCTAGCCAGAGCTACAGCCAGGGCCCTCTCCCGGGCCATGTCCAGGAGGTCTTCCCAGCGCTAGTGAAGTCTGAGGCAGAGATTTCACCTTGAAGTTAAAGTTAAAAAGGGCTCTCAACCTTCTAAGTAATAGGGGGCAGGGTGGAGATGGAGAGAGCACAGTGTATCTCTTCTTTGTGTTCCTGTTTTCATAAGTAACCTACCGATTTCCCTTTTTTCCCCCTAATTTTCCCAATCTGCTCCTTTTAAAAAGGCTTACTTAAATTCAGAAGCCAAGTTTGGCTCACACGTTTGTTGCTGTTTTTCAAGTTTGAGAATGAATAGTTTTGTATTTTGTAAAGCAAATCGAAAATCCTTGCATCTTTTAATGTGGTCCAGTACCAGAAGACAGAGCATTAGATAGAAATTTTCTTTAAAATGTTAAAGAACCCCACAGTGAAATATTGAGATAACAAGATAGTGAATAAAAAGTAAAAGGTGGTTAATTCTTGGTTTTTCTAAATTCTTTTTATTCTTTCAGGAAAATTAAAAAGATATGTGCAAGGATTTGCTTAGCTTATTCAAGAATGTAAGAGAAATTAAATCATCAAAAATTAGAACTCTTGGTCACTGTCTCTTTTGTTCCCCAAACGTGAATTGAGCGCCCGCTGTCTTGAAGGCATCATGCTAGTTGGGATGCGCAGATAAAGAAGGCCCGGCCCCCACCAATGACATCGTAGAACCAGGAGAAGTTTTCATACAAGGAGCATGGTGACATCCACACTCAACCCTGAAAGACGATAGAAGGGTAAGGAGGGAGGGGAGTCCAGACAGGAGCAGACCAGTGGAAACGCCCCCAATAAAAGGCCAGTTGGGAAGGTGGGAAACTAACTGCTAGTCCTCTGTCGGCGGTGGGGGGCGGGGGTGGATTTTAAATTTGGCTGCATGGGGAGTTGGATGAGGCTGTTCAAGTGGTGAGCAGGGACCAGACTGACTCTCAGATGCTGCTGGGTCTCAGAGTGCAGAGACTATGCCTGCAATGGAAAACTCTTCACAGTTCCTTAGGGGATGTCGTGAACCCGAGCGAAGTCCGCCCACCCAGGGCAGAATGAGGATTCTGTGCTCTGTCTCCGTGGAGGTAAACACAGTGCACTAACTAGGTGTTTTGTGCATTATGTGTCCAGAGTTTCTAAGAATAAGGATGATATTCAGCAGCCACTGGGAAGGCCTGCTTTGTCTGGGCCTGGAGGTTGAGAGGGCCTAGACCTCTCTATTAAAAGGGAACCCAAATATGGCATTCTTCTGTGTGATATGGCAAATTCTAATCTAGGTCTAGGTCTGTGGCGGCGGTGGAATGAATGAAAATGGGGACGGGTAAACACAAGGGCCGCTGTAGGGAGGAAGCTTGCTGGGCTTTGGCATGCCTTTAGTAGTTCCATGGTACATCTAAATGGAGAAGTCTGCCTCATGCACGCATCAAGTGACTGATCATCTAATGGAGAAATATTACTTAGTTTTATTTACTAAGCAGCGTTTTGGCTGACTCAGGTTTTTTTGTCCTAGAACATTGCAGAGTCTCTGACCCCTCCTTGATTAGGAAAAAATAAATAAATCGCAGTTTGGTACGTGGTATTGACTGAGGTCAAAATAATCATGGTAATAACTACCATTTAAAAAAATCTCAATGCCTGCCAGGTACTGTGTTGGGTTCGTGACACACATTCCATGTATCCAACAGGCCTAGAAGACAGGGCTTAGCAATTGTGCTTCGCAGATGAAGAGCCTGAGGCCCACAGACTCTGTTAATGTGCCGGAGTTCACATGGCTAGTAAGCAGCAGAGACAGTGCCAAACTTATGGTCTGAATTCATATCAGAGCCCCTATCACCCCACCCCTCCCAGCCTGACACAGATACGGTGTGTCATAATTCACATTCACTTTCACTACTCTAGGAAGTTTCTCAGGCAATAAAAAGAGGGCTCTGTGTGCCAACTAGTGTTTAGAATACATATCCAGAGCAATAAAAATATTAAATGGGTGGTATAAATAAAGAGGAAAATACTCAGTGACAATACAATCACCTGTATATACAATGTCAGATCACCTCGAGAGAGAGGGGCTCACAAAATCATGCGTCTTCATCCCTGCCTTGTAGAAAGTCATTCTATTAAAACCAAAGTTACATGAAAGGCTAAAAAATCTGGATGATGAAGAGGAGGAAGAGATCAGCTGGGTTTTTTTCTGACAGTTCACAACCTGTCCTGGGTACCCTGCCTTGAGCTACAGCTTCCCCATCTGGCATCACCCCTGTGACACTGATCCTATGTGCAAGGTTTGCAGTAGGAAAAGTGCTCAACTTTGCACAGATGTAGCATTTCCCAGGAAGCCTTGAATCTAGGGAGCAGAAGCCAAGATGTGGATCCCTGTGAATGAGGACTAGGGAGATCAATGCGCTAGAACACAGATGGTCTCACAGAGACTTATCCGCAGCTGCCCTCAGACATACAGGGCCCCAGGCAGGGCTGATCGTCCACTTGTCCTGCGAGGTCCTCAGGAACAGAGAGCCTTGGTCCAAGGACCTCAGGTGGATAGAGGGAAGAGTGTGAGCCTCTGACAGACTTCAAGGTGAAGATCCTGAATGAGGGGTGAGAGAAGGACCGGGCCAGAGCAGTGTGGTTCTGTGGAGTCCTGCCCTGGCTGTCTGCCCTTGCAGATTTGAACAGCTATGGCTGGATCTGGCTCACACTGACTTCCAACTCGGTGGTTCCCAAAAGTGAGGATCTTGATCTGAGGGGAGAAGCCTCAGGTCAGTTGAAGGTGGTGTACCAAGAACGGG
Source organism: Pteropus alecto (assembly GCF_000325575.1). Classification (NCBI taxonomy): domain Eukaryota; kingdom Metazoa; phylum Chordata; class Mammalia; order Chiroptera; family Pteropodidae; genus Pteropus; species Pteropus alecto. The sequence continues at coordinate 6,323,056 of NW_006435837.1, read as the reverse complement.
CTAGACACCACAGCGCTCAGATGTCAACGTGAGGACAGTGAATGAGTGAGAGAACAACCCACGCAAGAACATAGCAGGACCCACAAGTCACAAACACCCTAACCCTCGTTGAGGATCCTGGGAGGCCCAGGGAAGAGTTGTCAGGTTGAGGAGCCCCTTATTTCTGCCTGGAGAGTCACAGAAAGAGAAGGGCTTTGGTCTGGCTGGGGCAGCTCCAGTCCTGCAGAGGTGGAGGCCCAGGAACTAACAGGACTCACAGTTAAGACTGAGTGACATAAGAGGCTCTCCATCAGCAGAGAGGTCCTCACAGGCCCCACGTGTTCTTACCCCTGGGATGCCTAGGGCAGAGCCCTCAGCTCAAGCGCCCTTCTTTTTGGCCTGGAGAGGTACGGGGACACGCAGGCCTTGCTGTAAGGGCTGCCTCAGTTTTTCAGAGACAGGAGTTTTGGCTCTAATTAGTGTCCAGGTGAGGGCCCTGAGTACTAATGAGAGGGGCAGCCAGATGTGACTCACCATCCTTAGGGACTCAGGGAAATGAGGAACCCGGTGCGAGGCTGATGGACACATATCAGTAGAGGGGAGTCCCAGGTTTTGATCCATGTCAGTGGGGTCCCAAACAGTCTTGCCCCCTGCTATGAGAGTTCAGAGGCCCCTACAGCCTTAGATGCACGTGGCTCACCTCGACTTTGTCCTACGGGAATCCAGAAGGTGGGAACTTGGTCTGAGGGGCACGGACTCAAAAAGTGGAGGGTGGAGTCCCAGGACTGGTTAAGTTTCTAGGTGGGGACCCTGAATGTGGACTGAAGAGATCACTCTGCCCATCACCAAGGGGGCCACCCAGTCCCACACCCTCTCTCAACCCTGGAATGGTGGACAGAGCTGTGACATGACTTTTGCCCAGAAAGTCTCAGGGAGGGGAGGGCCTTGGTCTAAGGGGATGGTCCCAATTCTGCCGAAAGAGGAAACCTGGGTCCTGACTGGAGTCCAGGTAAGGAACCCAAGTGCTAACCAGTGGACCACTCCACAAAAGGGGGACCATCCAAAGCCCCACTTCTTTGTCAGCACTGGGACCCCTAGGTAGGGGTAGCGAGATGGGGTGTACCCCAAATTTCCCCTTCTAGGAAGGCAGAAAGGTGAGAGCTTTAATCAGAGGCCAGTGTACTCGGGTTAGTAGGGGAGTGCCAACAAGCCTAGGACAGAGAAGGCCCCCTCTGAGCTGTCAGCTCTGGATGGCCTGCAGCAGAGGTTATGGGATGAGGTGTCCCTTCTCGTTCTCTTAGGGGATCCCAGGGAGATGAGGGCCAGATTTTGGGAATCAACTTCAGCACAGCAGAGGAGAGGGGCCCAGGCTCTGCCAACAGTTGTTATGGTGGTGCTGAATGTAAACTGAGAGACCCCCACCCCATAAGAGAGGATCCCCATCACCTGCCCCTGCCATTACTCCAGGCAGCCCCAGGTAGGGCTGACAGGCTGCAGCCTAAGGTGTACTGTAACTTCCTCCACAAGGTCCTCAGGGAACGGGCTGACCCTCTGGGGTCCTAGAGAACTGCATTGTGAAGGGGCTCACACCCTCTCATCCTTCTCCTCAAGGTGCCACATCATGTCCTCTCCCGCCACACTCCTGCCTGATGTCCCTAACCACGGTCATCATGTCTTGATGTCAGAAGAGTAAGCTCCACACCCGTGAAAAATGCCACCAAGCCCAAGGTGAAGACCAGGGTGCTCAGGCCACCGCAGTGGGGGAAGAAGAGTCCTATCCTACTCTGCTTCATTTGGGCATATTTCCTAGAGCAAGTGTTATGTCAAGTCACATAGCACATTTCAGGGCCCTCAGAGAGCTCCATCCACCTCTGTTTTCTGAAGGCATGTCACCCACAGGACCTTATGAAGGTGCTAAGAGCAAAGATGAGGAAGTGACAAGTTCCTCCCAGGCTGATGTGAATATTTTCATGCCAGAATTCACTAGGCTGAAGTCCCCTTAAATTAGCTTTTTGGGGCCAGCTAAAGCAGACACTATGAAATTTCTTTGGGTTTCCAATGAGATACTCATCATATCACTCTTTAAATCAACTCAATATGCACACAAAAAAGTGGCAAAGAGAAGTGGGGTTGATCAACATACCCAAATACTCAAGAATGGGCAAATGAAAACTGAGAAATAAGATTTAGAGAACAGAAGAGTTTGCTTCAAACTGAGATCTGAGAGGAACTTGTAGAAGGGTGAAGCTGTGACCAGGGATTGTGAAAGATGGGTAGCTCTGTGAGCCGGAGGTGGGAGAGAAGAGAGAAGGACCTCTAGGGCAGGAGTCTCTCCCTACATTTCCTCACTGGGCACTTTCATTCAATTCTCTATGCACTTACTGGGGAGGCAGTGGGTTCCAGGCACGTTGGCTTTGTGCATGTGCACTAGATGGATGAACAAGACATAGTCTCCCCACTTGTGTGGACCAACAGGTTAGGGATAAAATATCTTAATATCCTTTGGCATTTAGATTCTCCAAGGAATGAGAACCCTTAATCACAAGACTAGCAGAGAAAAAGTTAGGAGTCGGAAAAAATCAGGTGTCTTTTCTGTGTTAAGATTAATTTTTTTTTTTTAATAAACAGAGTCAGAAATTTCAGGACAACAATGCACTGAGATTATCCCAAAGGATTTTGATATCACCTCTCCTTTTTAAAATTTACTTTGAAATCTAAATTGCATACAAAAAAGCATATCAAATATGCATTAAGAATAATTACATGAGCACCTATGTACCAATACATAGATTAAAAAATTGAACATTGCCAATGCCTCAGTAACCCCCAGCGATCCTTCCCCGATGGTGTACCCCTTCTTACGTGCTACGGACTGAGTGATTCTGTCTCCTAAAACTTCATATGTTAAAGCCCTAATGTCATGGTATTTGGAGGTGGGGCTTTTGGGGAAGTAATTAAGTCATGAAGGTAGAGCCCACACGATGGGATTGGCGTCCTTCCTTATAGCAAGAGGACAACAGCTGGCCTCCCATCTCTCTCTACTTTGTGAGGACATAATGAGATGACAGCCATCAATAAGCCAGGAAGAGTGCCTTCACCAACAACAGAACCTGCTGGCACCTTGATTTTTGACCTCCCAGCCTCTAGAACTATGAGAAATAAATGTGTGTTGTTTAAGCCCCCAGTTAATGGTAATTTGTTATAGCAACACAAGCTAAGACACTACCCCAGAGGTAACCACTATTCTGAATTTTGTTACTTGTTTTCTCACTTATCATTTTTCCAACTTCAAATGTATTCCTAAACAATCTAATCCATTGTCCAGTTTTGCCTCTTTTGAACTTTATATAAATGGAACTACATTGTAGATAATGATCTGTGACGAGGGGAGAGCCCTCCCGAAGGGAATTAGTGCAGTCTGCAAACAGGAAGAGGGTTCTCACCAGAACTCCACATGCTGGCACTTAGATCTTGGACTTCCAGCCTCTAGAACTATGAGAAATAAATGTGTGTTGTTTAAGCCCCCAGTTAATGGTAATTTGTTATAGCAACACAAGCTAAGACACTACCCCAGAGGTAACCACTATTCTGAATTTTGTTACTTGTTTTCTCACTTATCATTTTTCCAACTTCAAATGTATTCCTAAACAATCTAATCCATTGTCCAGTTTTGCCTCTTTTGAACTTTATATAAATGGAACTACATTGTAGATAATGATCTGTGACTTGCTTTCTTTGCTCTCTATTACGTTTGTGATACTCGCCCATGTTGAAGCATGTGCTTCTAGGTTATTCATTCTCACTGTGTAGCGATGGATTTATCTACTTTACTTTGGTTAATATTTGAGTTGTTTAATGCTGCTATGAAAATTTTTATTCCTATCTCCTGCTTCACCTGTGAAAGAGGTTTTCTAAGTTTCTTATCTAGTAGTGGAATTACTGGGTCATGGGAAATGCACATATTCAGTTTTACCAGGTGATGCGTAACTTTCTTCAAAGTGGCGGTACTAATTTTCTCCATAGTGGAAGAAAATATGTTGATTTATATCTTTCATCAACATTTGAAACTTTTTCACTTTTTAATTTTTGTCCAGTCTATTTGATGTGTAGTGATGTCTCACTGGAGATTTAGCTTGCATTTCTCTATTTACTAATGAGGTTGATGGCCTTTCCATATGTTAAGTTGTTTTGGAAGGAGGGTCAGTCTGGAAACTTTGCCTGTCCTGTTACTGGAAACCAAACTCCAAAGGCAATATTTTTTGTGTAATTACTTTGAAACTGGTTACTTTACTATTGTAACACCTATCATGTAGCCAATGAATATATTTAGCAATCCTCAGAATCCACTCTTTTATTCCCCCTAAGGAAGGTGAGACAGAGAAACAGAGAGAATCATATGTATGCTATTACTTAAGAAAAGATGGCCTCCCACTCCATCATCGCCCATCTCACTTATCGGTAATGAAGATCATAGCATTGACTTGACATAGGGACCCCTATGGAATCCCTATGGCCTCTTTATTCTCTCCCCCAGACAAGATTAAATAGTATTTAGGTTGTGCCACCATGACTTAAGTCCTCCACTTTTGAGATTTATTCTCCCCGACCCATGTCCAAGGATGTCTGAATCGAAATACTCAATGGCTCTCAACCAGGGGTGATTTTGCACCCCGCCAGGGTACATTTGGCAATATATGGGGACAGTTTTGTTTGTCACAACTCAGGGTGGGGGTGCTACTGGGATCTCGTGTGTAGAGGCCTAGGATGCTACTAAACAGTCCGTTAAAACAATTATCTGGCTCCAAGTGTGTATATTCCTACAGTTGAGACCTGCTGGAATCGATGAACACAGAGGGTTTTGTCTATGACAGGAATGAATTCCTCAGAGAGTGTAGGTAGCAGAGAATACGGGCTACAGTATCAGCCAAATGAAATTCTATCACCTCATGAGAAGAAGATCTAATTGTTAGGTCGCTCTCTAATGTAAAAATGACATCGCTGCAGCAAGGTGGCACCATCTCTGGGCTAAGAGAAACCTTTCACAGAAATATTTAAGTAATATATATTTTATTTATTGCAGTACATATAAATTGTCTTTGGGGACATGAACACAGTGTGACCTAGTTAAGGACAAAGAAGAAAGTCCTAATGTCCAATTCTATTTGTTTCCCGCAAAAGTGGAAAAATTACTAATTATATATTGAGTAGTTAGACAAATCAGGGCAATTCAGGACAATTTAAACTCCCACAAGAGGGAATTTGACCAAGAGTCTTCCAGGACAGCCATGTAGTAATTTAACTGAATCTCATTTTTAAAGTGGCTGAATCAATATACATCATCAACAATTTCAGTAGACTACTCACTTTCTCTCCGCAAAAATAATTCACTAGCACTTAAAAAGTCATTAAGTTCAGGCAGACCAGCAATTGGAGGTGAGCTTGGAAAAGAGGAAAGCAAAGACACACTGGAACTTGCATCTCTGTCTCTGACACCTCCAGCCTCAGTGCCATGGGTAACCTTCAGGAGAAGCTGGGTTTGCCATGGCACTGCACACACACTTGTCCCAGAGAGCTAGCTCTAAGTAGGGAACTGGTTAGTAGCTAGATAAGCTTTGTGTCCAGTTACTGCCCTCTGCTGACAAGGTGAGTCGGTGGATCAGTGACAACTCACCTGGCCCTCTACAGCAGAGTTGTAAATACAGCTGCTGAACACAGCTGCTGCTTAACTTGTAAACGTCTAAATCTCACACAACTTTCCCTTGTGGCCAACCCCAACCTGGAAGCTTACAGGGAAAGAAATGATGGGACATATGATACAGAGTCACTACAAATACCCTGCTTTCCAAAAGAAGAGCAAATCCTCATGGTTGAGCCATTTCCCACCATGAAATTAGTGGAAATTAGTGAATTAGTGGATAAGAAGCTGGCAGGAGCTTTGGGGATATGGATGTTAGAGAACAGAATCCCAGAGGATGATAAATAAAGATCAAATGACACAAGAAGTCTTTCTCAGGGAACTCTCCATCCAAGAGACCGTGACATTGACTCTGCCTTATAAACGTGAAACTATAAAATCTTGTTTGGAAGACTAAGTAAGCTGGAGACTGGAAGGTTAACAAATCGAAGAAAAAAAACATGCAATACTTTCTATGTAATCAGAGAAGGCATTTGATAAATTCAACACCTATTCATACTTTTAAATGAACTATTAATAAAATAAGAATTGATTAATTTATCTCCTTATCATGATAGGATATAACCAAATAATCAGTATTATGATTTATGAGAAAAGGCTAGAAACATTCTCATTAAAACAAGGACAAGACAAGGATAGCTATTATTACCATTACCAATTTTTTTGATTTTCAGCTAAAATAATTAAAGTAGAGAAATAAATCAAAAGGCACACAAATTGGGAAAGACAAGGTAAAGTTATCATTACTCATGGACAAAATGATTTTTTTTCTTAGAAAACCCAACAGAATGAATGAAAAACTCTTACCAATGATAGGGAATTTTAGTAGATTTCTGGTTATAAAATCGATGTGCAGAAAACAATAGCTTTCATACAAATAAACAACCAATTATATGTTATGCTGAAGACCCTACTTGAGGCCTTTTAGAAAAAAAGTTTTTGACTCCTAGATGATGGGGAAACATTAGAAAACAAAACATGGCAAAGCAAAACAAAACAAAAAATCTTTGCCCCCATGGAACATATACACCAATGGAGTCTAGAGGATGGGAGCCACCTATTAGACAAAGAAAAAAATAAATTAAAAACCTAAAGACCTTTACAAATACTATGAAACCTAAAACACAATTTGCTTAATAAAGATATTTTAAGCGTTCGCTACTTTGCAGAGAAAAAGTATCTGATCAATTTTCTAATTCCTATCAGTCCTGATGGAAATGCTACTGCTCCATGATTAATCTCTGTGTGAAATAATCAATTACTTCCTATCAGACTTATTTCTATTAATGCTATTTATTTTATGTTAATCTCTTACGTTGATTTCAGTAATATATCTTGAATTTCAAGATTGTCACCCATTAACTTAAAAAATGAACATCTAACTTGTGTCTCTGAGTTCCTTTCCTCAGTGAAACAAATTCAAAGCACTTAAAATATGCGTGTTTATAGTAATAAAATTTAAATATTTCCTTCATTTTGATCTCAACAGATTAGATGTAATCTGTGAACAGGGCTTCTCAGTCTTAGCACAATTGACATTCTGGATCAGATCTTCTTCTTTGTTATGGGGCCTGTCCTGTGCATCATAGGATGTTTAGCAGTATCCCTGGCCTCTACCAACTAGATATTGGTAGTGCCTTCCAATGAAGACAACCAAAAATGTCTCCAGACATTTGTTAAATGTCCTCTGGGTGGCAAAACATCAATTAAATTTAGCCTCTCATGTCTTCCTATTACTTTTTTTTATCTTCATGTTTGTCTCAAAGTTTCAGTCACAGCCTTTGGCATTAGATACTGCCAAGAAAATAATTTGACTTCTTCAACTACATAAATATAATTTGAGGGAGTGACAAAAAATAAAATAAAATAAAATAAAACATTCTCTCAAGTATCTTAAAACCACACCATTAACCAAAGGCGAGGTTACAGCTTTACTAGGTACTTACTGAACTGACAAGTACAAACTAGTAAGCTATTTTATTAATACTGATGTCAACCTAAAGAATATCCTTGTTCATTATTTGAGAGTATCATCCCAAACCTATTTTATGCTAATTAACTGTAGTGGAAAATCAATTCCAAAGTGGTAGCATAAGAACCTATGAAAATTCATGCCTATATAAAAGGCTTGAACAACACTATAAACTAAATGGACCTAACATACATCTGTAGAACACTTTACCCAACAAAAGCAGAATATACATTTATGTCAAGTGCACACAGAATATTTTCTAGGGCAAACCATATGTTGGGCCATAAAAACACATCTCAATAAATTTAAAAGAATTAAAGTCATACAAAGTATATATTTCAACCACAATGAAAAGAAATCCAAAATAAATAACATAAAGAGATTTAGGAAATTCACAAATATGTGGAAATTTAACAACACACTTTTAAGTAACCAATAGATCAAAGAAAAAAATTATAATGTAAATTAGAAAATACATGAAAATACAACATACCAAAACTTATAAGATGCAGCCTAAGCAGTACTAAGAGGTTAGGAAAGAAAAATCTCAAATTAATAACCTAATCTTGCATCTTGAGAAACTAGCAAAAGAAGAGCAAACTAAACACAAAGCAGCAGAAGAAAGGAAATAATGAAGGTTAGACAGGAATAAATGAAACATAGAATCAAAAAAATAATAAAGAAACAGTGAAACCAAATGCGCATTATTTGGAAAGATCAGCAAAATTGACAAACCCTTAGCTTTACTGACCAAGAAAAAGAGAAGACTCAAATAACTAAAATCAGGAATGAAAGATGGGACTTCAATACCAACCTTGCAGAAATAAAAAGATCATAAGGGAATTCGATGAATTCAAGGGAATTCAACATGTCAGCATATCAGATTGCCTAGATGAACAAATTCTAGAAAGATACAAACTACCAAAACTGACTCTAGAAGCAATAGAAAATCTTAGTAGATTTCTAACAAGAGGTTGAAATAGTAATTATTTTCCAATGAAGAAAAGCTTAGGCTCGAATGGTAAATACTACCAAACATTTAAAGAAAAATTAATGCCAATCCTTAACAAACTCTTCCAAAAAATAGAATAGGGAACACTTTGTAAATCATTATATGAGGCCTTGATACCAAAAACCAGACCAAGACATCAGAATAAAAGGAAAAGAAAACTACAGACCAATATCCTAAATGAATATAGATGCAAAAATTCCAAACTAGCAAACTAAATCCGGTGATACATACAAAGAATTATATACTGAGAACAAATGTAATCTATTCCAGGAACAAAACCTTGATATATATGCATCTTTCCAAACTATAAAATGTATGTGTTTAAATTTATACAATGGTATTGTCTTGTAGACCTCGTCTGTTTTTTTTTTTTTAACTTGAGAGTATATTTTTAAGATCTTTCCACAATGCAATTGCTTTTAATTCCTGAATAGTATGCATTTGATTTATCCAACCGCAATCGATGGACAGAGAAGTTGCCTCCAACTCCTTGTTTTCCTAAACAATCCTTCAATGAACAAGCTTACTCAGATGCAACCTTGGATCTGTGGGAAGGTGTATCAACATTCTATACAAAGATGTGGGATTGGCAATTCACAGAGAATATGCATAATCTCACTCAGAACACCACTATTTTCATCCACAATGGCTGCACTAGTCTAAATCTGTGCTGGCAGTGTACGAGTTTTTCCATTTCCTCACATCTTCACAAACATTTGGTATTTTTTGAGTTTTTATTTTTCGGCAATAAGGTGCATTGCTGTTTTACTTAGATTTTTTTCAGATTAACAGTGAGGTTGAGCATCTCTTTCTGCTCTTGTTTGCCCATTTAGAATTCTGTTTCTGTGACCTGCCTTTTCATATAATTTGACCATTTTTTAAATTTGCCTTGTTGATTTGCATTATTTCCTTGTTTACTGTAGGTATTAATCCTTCAACTCTACTTTTTGAAGGTGCAAAAATATCCCATTAAACCACTAACTTATTCATTTTATATGTGATGTCTTTTATTCCAAAAAATGTTGAGTGTTGATGCAAAAAAATAATATCTTTGCCAACTAGACAATAATTAATTTTTAAATAATCGGAAAAATCCATTTATCAGTAGAAAAATCATATGGAAAGTGTGTAGTGTTGAGATTTGCAAAGTGAAGAAGTTCAGCCCATGTTTCCTTTAGTTTTGATTTACATTTATGTTTTTCTGACAATCAGACACTGTCTGGATGCAAACACCACTCCAAAGCACAACGAGTCAAACCACCATATACAGTCTCCAGATCATATGATTGACAAAGAGCAAGATTCTGTTTAAGAACAATGTTAAGCTCTCTTTTAAAAAATCTATTCTGTGATTGGCACATATGTTTAATTTGTATGTATATTTTATACACAATTTTTTACGAAATAGATGTGATTATTTTAGGTTTTTAATAGACCTTTCTTTATTGGATTAAGGAGTTTCTTTTTCTTTCCCTTCTATTATTTCTGGTGGATTTTTACTGTTATAATGATTGTCTTATTTTTATCAATGCTTTTTAATTAAATTCTACTTTATATATTGCTATTATTACCCAAGTTTTAATTGATTAACATAAATCTGATGTATTTTCTTTTTTATTTTACACTTTTACGTGTACTTTTGTTTTAGGTGATTTTCTTATAAATTAAAGGTAGCAGATTTGGTTTTTGTTTTTAATTCAGCCTGATAGTCTATGCTTTTTACTGGATGAATTTAACTCATTTAAATTGATTTTTATTATTTTACATTTGGTCTTAATTTTTTTTTTTACATATTTTAGAAGTTACCCATTAATTTTTAAAAACAAATTTCAGTATAAAATTTTCATAAGCCAGTTATTCATTTTTCTTATCATCCTTCCTAATGCAAGGATTTTAGCATGCTCTATATATCATCGAATAGCCCCTGCCATTTTTTAATTTTTATATTTTTATTTTTTTCAATTATAGGTGACATATAATATTAGTTTCAGGTGCACAACAGTCATTAGATATTTATATAACTTATGAAGAGGTCACCCCAATAAATCCAGTACCAATCTGACACCATAGTTAGTATAATACTACTGACTGTATTCCCCATGCTACGATCTACATCTCCATGACTTTTGTAACTACCAGTTTGTACCTATTAATCCCCTCCCCGCTTCATCAATCTCTCAACTCCCAATCTGACAACCATCAAAATGCTCTATGTGTCTATGAGCTTGTTTCTGTAGTTTATCATGTTATCTAGATTCCACATAAGACATTTCTCTGTCTGACATTTTCCACTCAGAACGATACTCTCTAGGCCCATCCATGTTGTTGCAGATAGAGATTTCCTTCGTTTTTATGGCTGAGTAATATTCCATTGTATATATGTACCACCTTTTCTTTATCCATTCATCCATTGATGGACACTCAGGATGCCTCCATATCTTGGCTACTGTAAATAATGCTGCAGTGAACATATAGATATACATATCCCTTTAAATTAGTGTTTTGGGTTTCTTCAGATAAATACCCAGAAGTGAGATAACTGAGTTCTTCTTTGCCTCTTATTATAGCCTTTGTTTTAAAGTCTATTTTGTCTGATAGAAGTATTGCTATCTCGGCTTTTTGTTTGTTTCTTTCTGTTTCCATGAAACATCTTCTTTCACTCTTTTACTTTTAGTCTGTTTGTCTTTCGACCTGAAGGTAGTTTCTTATAGGCAGCATGTGCAAGGGTCTTGCTTTCTTATCCATTCAGCCGCTCTATCTTTTGATTGGAGCACCTAATCCATTTAAATTTAAAGTAATCGTTGCTAGATATATAGTTATTGCTATTTCATTATTCATACTTTTTATCTTCTTTTCTTCTTCTTCTTAAAGAAGACCCTCTAACACTTCCTGTAATACTGGCTAATTGATGACAAACTCCTTTAGCTTTTTCTTGTCTGGGAAGCTTTTTATCTGTCCTTTGATTCTAAATGATAGCTTTGCTGGGTAGAGTAATCTTGGTTATAGGTCCACCTAAAATATTTCCTGCCAATCCCTCTGGCCTGCAAAGTTTCTGTTGAGAAATCAGCTGACAGCTCCCATCATTTTATTGTTGCTTTGAAATTTAGTTTCACTCTTGTTTATAAAACACGGTTACTTTGGTCAATCATTAATGAAACTTAGTGACATATTTTATCAATTTAATTTTTCATTATTATTTCACACACATTAAGCATTCCCTCTGCCTTCGCTTCTCTTCTTGCCAAAGTATATACTTTAATATTTCTTTCAGCAAGGATGTGAGTCATAAATTCAGCCTTTGTAAATCTGAAAATATTTTTATTTTTCCTTCACGCTTAAAATAAGAATTAATATACACACAAACTTCAGGCTGAAATATATTACACCATTATATTCTTGCAACCTTTGTTGTTAATGAGAAGTCTATTCTTTTTCTAATTGTTAAATTATATCTGTCTTTTCTGTTTGGTATCTTTGAAATATTTTCTCTTTATCCTTGCTGATATTCATTTCCACAACCATGTGTCTAAACATGGGTACAATTTTATTTATCTTGCTCAGTCTCAAAGTGAACTTTGTTCTGAAGACTCAAATCTTTCTTCAATTGTGGAAAAATTTCATCAGTATTTCTTTTAACACTGCTTCTTCAACCACCATTTTTTTTTCTCATGGAACTTGCATTACGCCTGTATATTTCTCAATCTGTCTCCATTACAACTGTTCTTTTATAGTTAGTATCAGTATCTATGTGCTGTATTCTGGGTGAATTATTCAAGACTGTTTTCCAATTCACAAATTCTCTATTCAAATGTGTCATTTTATCCTAGCTATTGAGGATTTATCTTATCGTCTCATTAATTCCAGTCTAAGTTTTCTATTTGGTTTCTTTCATATCTACCTACTCTTATACTTTTAAGTCTGCTTTGTTTTATAATTTTCTGTTCACTTTATGAAAATTTATTTTCCTAATTTATTTTCTATCACCTTAGGCACACTCATGACCAAGTCATTTTAAAGCTGTTCTATTATTTCAATTTCATCTTGAGAGAGTTTATGTTTTGATTGGTGATTTTGTCAACTGTCTTTTTTTTTTCCATTAACATGCTATACATTTATTAAAATCTTTTATATTTCAAGCACAATTTATAACTTTCTTTATAGTTTTTTACGATTCAATTAGTTTTTTTTTCAACTATGGTTGGCATACAACAATATATTAGTTTCGACTGTACAACATAGTGATTAGAAATCTATATAACTCAGTTATCAGCCCACTAAATCTATTACCCTCTTCCCCCTTTCACATTTATTATGACATTGGTAACTATTTTCCTTATGCTACACTTTATATCTCCATGTCTATTTTGTATCTATCCATTTTTATTTCTTAATCCCTTAGCCCTTTTTCACCATCGCCCCTAACTTCCCTCCCATCTAGTAGCCCTCAAAATATTCTCATTATCTATGAGTTTGTTTCTACTTTTATTGATGTTTATTTTGTTTTGTAGATTCCACATGTATGTGAAATCATGTGGTAGTTGTCTTTCTATCTGTCTTACTTCATTCGGCGCAGTACTCTCTAGGTCCATCAAGACAATATCATTTTCCATCTCTTTCCTTTTAGTCTGTGTGTGTCTTTTAGTCTGAAGTGAGTCTCTTATAGGCAGCATATGTAGGGGTCTTGTTTTATTATCCATTCAGCCACCCTAACTTTTGGTTGGAGCATTTAATTCTTTTCCATTTGAGGTACTTGTTGGTAGATATATAGTTATTACCATTCTTTATTTCTATTTTTGATTCATATTTTTTCTTCTTAAAGAAGTCCCTCCAACATTTCCTGTAATACTGGCTTGGTGTTGATGAATTCCTTAAGATTATTTTTGTCTGGGAAGCTCTTTATCTGTCCTTTAACTTTAAATGATAACTTTTCTAGATAAAGCATTCTTGGTTTTAGATCCTGAGTTTTCACCACATTGGATATTTTGTGCCAAGCCCACCTGTCCTGCAAAGTTTCTTTTGAGAAATAGGCTGCCAGTGTTATGGGTGCTCCCTTGTAGGTAACTAACTGCTTTTCTCTTGCTGCTTTTAAGATTCTCTCTTTGAATTTAACTTTTGGCATTTTAATTATGATGTGTTCTGGTGTGGGCCTTCAACTGTCTTTCTCGGCATACAATACATTCACTTTGTTTAGAATATTAGTTTGCAAGATCATTTTGACACTTTGAGAAGGAATCTACCTTCTTTTCTCATGCTGCTTTCCAGCAGGTTTTCAATACTTTTGATTTTGGGCTGATGATACAAAACCAGGAGTTATTTGGAGTTCCAGGTGTCAGTCTTGTGATGATATCAAGGATATCTTAGATCCAGTCAGATCCAGCCTGTGGATATCTTGGCTCCCGTCTGATGTGAAGGCTGCCTATGTTCTCTCTCCCCTCACAGGCCTACCTATGAACTCCAGCCAATAAACCACAACCCCAGGTAGCAGTGAACAGCAGATCTGAACAGCTGCCTTTGTCCACTACTACTTTTTCTTCTGCCTCTCGAGGCAAACAGAGGAGAAAACAAAACTAGCCACCTATTTCAAAAAGATTGCTAAACTTTGCGCTACCCCACTGCCTGGGAACTGTTTAGCATGTGCAATGGGACTTCTATAAAGGCAGAGAAGCAGACAGTTTCTCCAGATGGGGAACTTTAGGAGCCAGGCATTTAAAGAGGAAGGGGGAACACACAGAGAATTTAGGAGAGAGAAAGAGAGAAGCAGATAGCAAAATGAGGGAGAGCGATAGGGGTTAGAGTAAAGGAAGGTATGAAAGACAGAAGCAGACAGAGGCAGAGATAAGAAGATGAGGCAGGGTTTGGGGGAGAAAGAGCCAAAGGGAGGAGGGAGAGAAATACAAACACCGTGAGAGAGCCACAGACACAAAATGAAAAAGCTTGTAAAAAATACTATTACTACGTTGAAGAGACTCAATTTTTTTTGCATTTAAAAAAGAAAACATGGCCACAAGCATATGAGTAGATGTACCCTATTTACTGAGTCTACTGAGGGGCTGTCCCAGAAGGAGGAAGTAGTACAAGTAACTAGTCTTCCTATCAGTGGAATGATCCCTTCCAAGCCTGAGACAGAAGGCTGCTCTACGCTAGCTGTTGCTGGGCACAGACAAGGAGCACTCCCACTGCCTCTGGTCACTTCTTACAGCCAGGCTGATTTGATAGTCTCTTCAATAACCCATTCATCTGCAGCCTTATATTGGTTTTTATCCTGAGTAACACTAATCGCCCTTCGGCTGAGAGCATGTGTGAAACATTGATTGATGACATTGCACCATTTTACACGTCAGCAGCAGCCGCATATGTCTTGGCTGACGCACATATCCCTCCGCACATGGTGGGTGGGGATATTCCAGGACCAGTGACTGCAGGCAAATTGAGCCCTCATCAATAAACTAGTAGTTGGGTTAATAGAATGAACCGCAAGAGATTAACCCCATCCTGGTGACTGATCGTCCCCTTTTGAAAAAGCAAGGCCAGCTATCAGCATGAGGCCAAATATTTGCTTTTCTCCAAGAGTGGATCATTTATCCAAACCTGTCTTTGCCTGGGTTTCCCTAGGAGCAGAATCTTAGAGAAGGATATGAGAGCAAGTAGTAGTTTATTTGGGAGATGCAGATAACACTGGTAGGGGAGTGGGGAAATGTAAAAAGGAAGAGAAGGCAGCCAATCAAAAATGCATTATCAAGGCAGCTTCCACTGTAGGCAACTAAAGATTAATCCTACAGAGATCTCTGGGAATGGGTGCAAAACCCATGCCTCAGGTTATTTAACCAAAGGGGAAAGGGAGTTGTGGTATTTTATACACTAAATATTAACAGTCATTGGCTGCTCCTGGAAGATGTTCTTTCCTGGAAATTCCAGCCTCTCCTATACATGAGCAGAGTCACCTTGCACTTCAAGAAATGTAGACACTGGCAGTTGGAAGTTAGCTGAAGGAGACTAAGTAGTAAGGCCTGAGGTATGTATGGAGCTTCTACCATACTTGCCCAGAAGTCTTAGTGGAGACATAGAGGCTTGCTTGCTTCATTTATTGAGCTCATCTGAGAGACGCTTTCCATGTCTAAATCTTCATAACATGGCTCATTTACAAGTAGTGTAACAGCCTTCATTTGTGGTGCACCCGAATTAGTCCCAGCACTTAGGTTCAGCTTCAGCTCTACAACTAGTGAGGTAAAGACATTAACCTCCCTGAGTCTCAGATTTTGTCATCTGTCAAGTGAAGATAATACCTGACTGACTTCTCTCACAGTAATGAAATGACACTCAAAATAAAAATATGGTCATATACATAAAGAGTCAACAAACTTCTTACAATAGGCCACATACTAAACATCTTAGGCTTTACGGACTGTGTGGTCTGTCGTAACTACTCATCTATGCTGTTATTGCAGGAAAACAGTCTAGACAATAGTGAGCAGATGAGGACGGCTATATTCCAATAAAACTTTACTTACAAAAACAAGCAGCAGGCTAGATTTGACCCATGAGCTCACAAGCTGTGGTTTGCCAACTTCTTATATATAAGAAAAGCGTTTTTCAATAATTGTGCTGTGCATACTTTCAGTATCATTTATTCCTCATTCAATAAGTCACTGGAGTTCACCATCCCTGTCATCCTAGGAGTGGAATCCATAGTTTTTTCTTCTTCATGCCTCACAAGATTACCGAGCTCCCCTTCTGTGATAGGCATTATGCTGCCCTGGGGAGTCAGTGCTAATAAGACAGACACTGACCATACCTATGTCCTGGGAAGAGAATCCTAACCCTGTTCTCCCACCAACCTGAATCACTAGAGAGCCATTCCTTTGGATCAACAAATGACAACTGCAATTGAAACTCTCTCGATGCCTCGGAGTCGGAGGGCAAAGGTGGCATTACTAATGAAACTTAAGCTTCTGGGTCCCATACTTTCAATGGCTCCTTCCAAGGCCCTGGCAGGGCCCCTAGCAATGATTCATCTAGTCATATACTTTTGTCAGATTCTCACATGCAATTTATTTTAACCTTAATTGGTTGGAGTCACCGACTTTTTCCATGTTGACATCATCCATCACACTTCACCTTGGTTTTTTTGATGCCCTCTTTGAAAAAGCAAATAATCTAATCAATAGTCATTCTAAGCTATTTGCAATAAAAACTATTATCACCGTTTGGACTAGAAAGTTATGGTCTATTGAGACTTCTTAAAAACAGTCCACTTTTAGGAGGCAATAATTAACAATAGCTAAAAAATTATTCACTGTGGTTCTTTGGTGTCTCTATGGCCAGAGCACTGTGGGGAAGGCTGGTATTGGTCATCATGATTACTTCCGGTCTAAGAAATTGTGGGAAATTTAAAATGACAGGAGGGGTTGTCAAATTCTTTAAGGAAGGAAAGTACTTAAGCTTAGGGAAATAGCTTGGGAAAATCCAAATAAAATTTATTATCAGCAAATTTGGAAATTTCCAAAGTCACTTTTACCACTTCACAGGTTTTTATTCATTTCTGAGCTAACCTGGGCCCTGTAATTTGATAGTGTTTATCTAAGTACAGTATCCATGAAAAACCCCATGTGTGCAAGTGTTTATCTGTGGCTAGATATGGACACATATGTATTTGACTGTATATGTATACATGGAACTACATAAGTATATATGACAACTATGTAAAACCCTTCTAAATATTTGGGGGAAAAAATCAAATATTAGGAATAGGTAATATCATTGTGTTTCCAAATATAGACTAATAATATAAAAAAATGATTTCCATTTATCGGAACCTTACCATCTGCCAAACACTAGGCAGCCCTTTAAATACACAAAGCTTTACAAAGTACGTAGTTATTCTCTCCATTATTCAGTTGAAGAAACTCAAACACAAAATGTTGAGGAACTTTCCCAAGATCAACTTGTAAGTGACGGAGCTAGGATTTAAAACCAGGTATTTCTGGCTCCACAACCTGATTTTAAACTACCACAAAGTTGTTTTAAGTGTGAATGCCCTGACAAAAGGACAATGTCTTGGCAAAACTACCCAGAGCCTTGGGAACATAGCTGTTCATCAAGATTCTTTATAGGAAATTGGGCTGTGTTATGTCTGGGCTCGGGCAAAGGTTCAGGAACCAGTAGCATTTTTCTTCCAGTGTCAATTCTAGGGAGGGGTTCCAGGGCTCGATCTCATTTTGCCTTTCTCATCTGCTTTTTTCCATTATGGCGATCACCCCAGGGGTGGTCTACTTGTCCTTCTCCAGCTTCCGTGAGCCTCACCTTCTGACAAGGAGGTCTATGCTCTCCGACTCAGTAAAGATCGGTACCTCACACTTCTCCCCTGGGCATCTTTATCTAGAACAGACGCATAATATATACAAGCTTTCTGTATGAGGAAGGCAAATTTGGTTTGTTTGTCTCCGCTTCTAGTAGCAAAGAGATTAGGCTAAAAATGATTGAGATGCAAGAAGTCTCTAAATGGCACTGAAATAATTTTTACAACTGACCCATATGCAGATCATATATGCAAGGTGTGATTTTTATTTGGTTTATAATTTTGTTATAAAATTATAACTAAAGACCACCAGGAACACAATTATAATCAAAGTTGGCTTTACTGACTTATTACAATGAGCATGAATGTACATGATAGGGAACCGTAGAACATCTCAATAAGAGGGTGTTAGAAAGGACTTATTATGGTATTTGAACTTGTAGTAGGTGATTTGGGGGACAGTTCAGAAAGAAGGACTTTATTCTGGATTAGATGCTGTCAAGAAATGGAGATAATTCTACGACGGGGTATCTTGATAAATCTTACCTAAAGGAGGGAAGACTAACATGAGGTCTAAGCTATAATTGGTAAAGTAGCAGCAGGCACTTATATTAGCCATAACAATGGGATGTTTGTCATTTTTGTGGTTTGAGAAATGTTCATGTTTTTGTCTGTGTTTAGACACAATTACAAGGTGGTCTTTTTCTCTCGATCCATCATGGTCTCAGAGTGGGCTTATTAGATGTTGGGGTTTTGTGAGATTGCTTATATCCAACAGGAGAGCACTATGGCCCAGCTGTGAGTGCCAGGCTGACTCTTCGCAACACCAAAGATCAGCTGTTGTTCTAGGCCAACTCCTGGCCATTAGGGGTGCTTTACTCTTTCTTAGTTTTCTTATGCTTAAGCTGATATTTTTGAGTTTCACCTCCTGGATGATTAAGTCTCAAAGCCCACCTCTCTGCATGTAGACCTCATA
>NW_006435837.1:6302096-6303831 GCF_000325575.1 Pteropus alecto | reverse complement strand
CTAACAGTCAGCTTTAGGCCTTCCAAAAGATCTTGCCACGTTGCAGTGGAAAACAGAGATACCAAGTTTTTCTTTCCTTAGTCTCCATTTCTTCATAACACGGAAATAATTCCATCCGTAGTTTTATCTATAATAAACCAAAAGATGATGTGCCAAGGCCTATGATCTAATTAAAGTAGATTAAGGAATAAAAACTAGCATCAATGGAAGCTGAAACCCGGACTGAAAAAGTTTCAAGGCCACACAATAGTGCACATTGACAATGATCAGTAAGAAAGTACAGATTAATCTGTCATAGCATTGATTGTAGCTAAGTGGTAAGGGAGAATGCACAAGATTGCTTAGAACTGTTTTCAGAATACACATTGTGGCTTTGGAAGCCCTTCGTAACTTGTCTCTCCCTGTACAGTAGAGGGGACCCTCCTTCTTCCATCTTGAGCTCTGCCTCCTCTTCAGCCCTTTTATTCTCCTGAGTGTCACCTCTTGCCCATACCTTTTTCTCCCCAGTTGCCACACTGACTGGTTTTCTATGAGCCATAAGCTTCCAAATGTCCTTCTGTGCTAGAGAATAAAGTGTCTGACACAGACACACTTTTTTATGTTTTCTGAGCTGCTAATAATAACAGTTGCCATCCTGATATTCCCAATTAGAAACCGAAGCTGTCTGCCAGTAGGATTTGGGTTTATGTTTCAGACAATACAATATTTCTCACTGCACTGTTCATATCCTCTGTAGCGTTTTCCCTGCATGAAAAATATTTGCTAGAACTGGAAGTTGTCAGCTCGTTTTGATTTCTATGACTCTATAATAATTTGCAAGTTCTATGACTTCATATAAATGAAATGATGCAATGCAATATGCACTGTTTGTGTCTGATATCTTTCGCTCATTATAATGTTTGTGGGACTCATCCATGTTACTGCTTATATCAGCAGATTATTATTATTATTATTATTATTATTATTATTTATTGCTGAATACTATTCTATTGAATTAATTTACCACAATGTGCTCATCTGGACTGTTGATAGATATCGACTTATTTCTAATTTGGAGCTATTATAAAGCTGTTATAAACATTCCAAAATAAGGCTTATTGTGGACATGTTTTCATTTCTCTAAAGTAATCTAGAAGGAGAAATTTGGGATAATACTGTGGCTGAATGTTTAACTTTATAAGAAACTAACAAATGGATTTCCAAAGTGACTATACTATTTTACACTCCCACCAGTCATGAGACTCCTAGTTGATCTTCATCCTCACCAACATTTTTTGTTCTTAAGTCTTTTAAATTTCAGCCATTTTAGTGAGTTTCATAGCACTTTCAAGTTTTCTGATTGTCCACATCAATAAGAATGCTGGATTCAATTCTTGTATATTTTTGCTTTTATTTTTATTTCTTTCAATTCTTTTATTTTGTGAGTATAACTAGAAAAGATACAAATTTTTAATTAAAATGGTACAAAAAGCACTAACCAGAAAAGATTGATATATTGAACTTGAGTAAAATTAAGAACTTCTGTCTAGAAAAAGACATGTTTAAGATCCTGAAAAGGAACACACAGAGAAAAAAAATTCATATATACAAAAAATGACTCATATTCAGAATACATAAAGAACTCCGATAAATCAAGATAAAAAGACAAATGACTCAATTTAGAAAAGGGCAAAAAATTTGAATGGACATTTTACAAAGAGAACATTCAAATGGTCTATTAGATGCAATTTCTTTA
>NW_006435837.1:6280058-6302065 GCF_000325575.1 Pteropus alecto | reverse complement strand
CAGTGAGATATTACTATACGCTAAGTAAAACGGCCAGAATCGATAAGATTGCTACAAAGTGGTGGCAAGGATGTGGAGTAATTGAACTTTCATATATATTATTGGTGGGAGTGTAAATTGATAAAGCCACTTTGAAATATTGACAGTATCTATTTAAGCTAAACATGTATCTACTATATGAGCTAGCGATTCAACTCTTAGGTATAGAACCAAGAAAAATAAGTGCATATGTGTTCCAAAGACATGAGCAAATTTATTGATAGTAGCCTTATTTATAAAAGTACAAACTGGAAACAACTCTAATGCCTGTCAATAGGAGAAAGATATATAAATGGTGGCCTATTCATATAATAGAATACTACACAACGATAAAAAGCAAATGAACTACAACATGTGATGATACAGATGGCTCTCACAGACTTAATGATGAATGAAAGAAGCCAGACTCAAAATAGTACATAATACATAATTTCCTTTATATGAATTTCATGCATAAGTAAAGCTCATTAATGCTGTCTGACTACTGGTTATCACTGGGGAGAGGGTATTGACTGGGAAGGGATAAGGCAGCCTTCCATGGTGCTAGAAATGTTCTATACCTTGCCCTGGGTCACAAAAATTCATCAAGTTGTACACTAGTGTACTTTATTGAAAGTATATTATACTTCATATTTTAAAAAAACAGCAAAGATTACAGTAGACATATTTGAAAACTAAAATACAACTAATCAGGAATTAGCCCCTTAAAAATATACAACCCTCAGAATGTTTGTGTTATCATTCCCCCGCAAAATAACAATTATTTGTTTCCTAAGTTGAGATGGAAAATATCCTGAACAGATGCTGGCTAGTTTGTAAACCATTGCCCAGAGATCTGGTTCTTGGGATCTTTTCAAGATAGTGTTATCAGCTCTGATATGTCATGAATTCATTTAGAAGGATTAGAAGCTCTTAAATGCCATTAACATTCCAATATTGGATTATAGCCCCCCCAAATTATCTCATATTTTTCTGGTCACTTGGTTTCACCAATCTAAATTTGGAGAAAATTACATTATAAACCATGCTTGTGAGCTGTTACCACAATATTGAGAAACCAAATCTAAGAGAAAATGGCAACCTACTCAAGCATCCTGGCCAGAAAGTCTGGTTTGTAGCAGGATGATGTGATGGTCATCCAGGTTTACGTGTGTGTATGTAGGGGAGGGAGTGGGGGCTGCGTGTCTGTATGTGTGTTTCCATAGTCTGGCCTGAGTCAGTATGCTCTCCTTCTTTAATCGACATTTCGTAATTTAAGAAATAGTCTCTGTTGTCTTAGGTCCAAATAGGAGCAAAAAGAATTTTCAAAACTTGATTCAGTTTTCTTAGATATCCTTGGCTACACTTTCCCTTATGTTACATTAATGCAAAAACACATACACTGATTTGGGGGTGGGACAGTAGGTGGAAGAGGTAGGAACAAAATCTTATTAGAGTAGCAAGAAGCCTTTTTAGAAGGAGTAGTATGCCGACAAGGGGATTATGACTTATAAATTACAATAATACTCACATTTAGACACTAAACCATAGTATCGACAGGAGACTATGAATAAGTTTTATTTTCTATAGAAGAAAAGCTAAAGGCAAGATAAAGTCCACATGCATCATGAAATTTCAAAATACCTTTTTTAAAATGTAAATTTTATTTCATCAGTAAGGCAGCTAATTCTGTTTGTATTAGAGTGTTCACTCGTTTACTATGTAAATCCTTCCTTCAGAGCAAATGTGATTCTAAGCAAAGCAGTTTCTATACATAATTGATAAGCTCAGGTATTTGTGCAAAATAACGTAGTCTAATGATGAAATATTAATTAGCTAGGAACAAATCTTCCTCTATTTGTAAAATGTGTTCTCCTTTGACTTCTCACAGCTGACCTGTAGCTCTTTTCACCTTGGGACGTCTGACTGGAGAACACAGTACTTTTATGATTGGCTGGGGTACAAAAAATAAAAAATAAACTGTATGCCATGGGAATCACATCCACATCCTAGGCTTTCCAAATGGAATAGCCATCTGTGCACAGGAGGTCTCAATTCTGGTGACTCTGGCAAGGGCATGCTAAGTGAGTCCTCTTATATGTGAGATATTGCATAGGGACAAGGGAGACAAACATGGATGTCGTCCACTGATGACTTTAGGTGGGCTAAACTTTTTTTTTCCAAAAATACCCAAAGGTTGAGGATTTTGTAGGAGTAAAAACAGCAAACCTGTATCATAGTAGCCCCTAGAACATCCCCCAAAGCCACGAAAGGAACATGTCAACTAATTAAGGGCTCCTCCCTAGACTGGTCATCACTACTTACTTTGATACAAGTCTACTTTTATAATATGATTTGCTTTCAGTAGAATTTTAAATTATTTGGATTCATAGTCTTAGTTGTTTTAGTAATGGGTTTTCAAGTGATATTTGAATGAAGTTTCATTTGAGGGCGTTGTGGGACATTGGAGTATAGTGTCGCCTGTTACACAATGTCGGTGAGAGGCTTTTTAAAGTTTTTAATAAAACTTATTTCTGCTCTTCATTGTTAAGCTATCAAGTGGGAGAACTGAAATTAACCACTGACTGCCCAAAGGGAATGTGTTGTCAGATGGGAATGTGACAGTAAAGTATAAAGCAGACATACACTTACGTCGGTCTCTAGTCTCAAAGGTACATAAACGATCACTTCTTTATTTATTTACTTATTCTATTTAATTTCTGAGTCCAAATTCCCATTCCAACAGGCTAATAGATTACTAAGACTCTGTACTTCCTCACTTTCTTCACAATGGATTGGGCTTCTTGTGTCTTGGGTCAAAATACTGATTTGGAGGCAGGGGGTGAGAAGAGTTTATGAATATAACCAAAAATGCAAAGTAACTCCTCCTTACCTTCTGTGATAACCTTCTAGGATATCCTCAGGATATCAGAGAAACTTTAAGGGCTTAGGCTTTTAGAGACTTAAAGTCAGAGAAGTATGTAGGCTACTTGTATTTTTCAACCCTTTCCATATACATCCATCAAATAAATGAACATACAGTTGCCTATTTCATTGAATAGGCAGAAGAAAAATGGGAATTAAAAAGAAAAAAAATTATATGTAGAAATATTATCTATCCAAAATTACATGGACTTTTATTTTGTGCCATTGCAAGCATCAAGAGGGTAATAACCTTATTATCAAGTCTTTCATACTCTTTATCCATAGGGTTAGGCCAGTTCCTAGAATATAACAGGAGGTGAATGAATAAGTGAAAGGATGAGTGAATAAATACATGAGTGAGTGAACATATTAATAATGTTTCATAAGCCCAGTTTCCCAGTTAGTCTGTCTTGTACCACAGGGCAAGTTTATCCTGTCATGTCTGTTGTTCTGTGATCTTAATATAAACTTTATAGGAATCCTCTAATTATTATCAAATTCATCTTTTTATACCAGGAGTTGTGAGGGTCACAAAAGAAGCTAGTATCATCATCGTTGTCATCAAGGAGCCTCTTGTCTAGTTAGAGACAGGGCTTATATCCATATACCATTAGAGAACAGTATAAGGTAAAAATAAAAGGAACATTCTGCCTGTTATGGGCATGCCAAGCAAAAGAAGGTTAGCAGGCTACAGTAAATGGTAAATACTACAAGGAATAAAGGATCCTGAGATGGTTCACAAATATCTTGGGCAGGTGGAAAGGAGGAGATTAATAGCATAAACAAAGGTGCAAAGGAGATAGGCCATGGTATATCTGGGTGGTCTGGGCTGTCTTGAGAAGAGGATGGATTGGAAGCAGTAGGAAATGGTGGACTAGCTTAAATAGCAGGAGGATATAATTGGATGTGATTGAATAACTGTAGTAGAAATTTGGACATTTGATCAGTGGATGCCCATAACTGTGACAGTGGGAGATGTTGCTGTGAAATTGAAGTCCCATGGATTTGAGGGCTAAAAGTAGAACATTTTGTAAAAATAATAATAATAATAATTTCTTATTTCCCTTGCCATATCTTAAATCTTATAACTTTATAACAAGTCCTACCCCCAAACTGAAAAGATGCTCAATGATACCTTATTAATTGATTAATTAAGGTATAAAGTTCTTTAAATCTGGAATGAGAAAACATGGACTCCAATTGCAGCTCTGCCACTAACTAGCTGTGTGATGTTGGCAGGTCACTTAGCTTTCCTTGGCTCCAGAAGCATATAATTGATTATAAGTCCAACTAAGGAATCAAGTTGCAAAAGATTTTCTGGAAGAAATGAAGCCTGAAGGGATTTAAAAAACTGTATATCAACAAGCAAAGATGAAAAAAGGATTAATGAATCTTCATTTAATTACAAGGGTAACATGTTCATGAAATTACATTGTAGGATAGACTTGTATTTTCAACAAAAGTAGGGAAATGTAAAAACATGTTGATTCCTATTTGGAGAGGAGACTTTTGTGTGTGTGAGGCACTCTCCATTCTCACTGCAGAGTAAATATGTTCTCAGTGATCTGAATTTTCTGCTGTGACTTCTACTCTAAGCTGGGTAGTCAACAGGGACTTGGCAAATGTTTCAATTTGGCTGAAATCAATTGGAAAGATTGAAATCGATTGAAAGTCTTAATTACTGAAATCAATGGAAATCTCACAGAATACAGTTCAGATAATTCTCTGCTCAGTATACTTGGTGACAGGGTGTGGGTTCAGAATGTCATAGTTTCCACAATTCATCAATAGAACAAATCACTCAAGATATTTGAGTTAATTTTTCTTGTTTTTCAGATTCCTATCTTATTATAGATTCCAGGGCACAGATAATGTATTTGTACTTCTCCCTAGATTTTTATCTCATTGTGCACCAATTTTTCTTTTATCAATGAAAAAAAAAAAAAGGAAAGGCTAAGATGCAAGTGGAAGCACTTTGGACCCACCAGAGGTAATCCTTGGACTTGTGCTTCCACACATGAGGTGCTGGAAACACCAAAATATCAGTGCACAATCACTTATGGTGAACCTGTCTTGACCTTCCCACACATTCCAGGAAGCTTGTCATGAGAAGATGATCTGGAACCATAAGATTGTATTCTCTTGAATTTACATGGGGAGATACGGTATGCATCAGTCATTGAAAAGATGCATAGAGGAAATGTCAGAAAGTAGAATTCAGGTCATGAGGGACCATGGCAAATTAAAATAGTGAGAAAGCAGAAACTGAGTAAGTAAAAGACATGTGTTGTGGGGAAGACGGAACACGGTAGAGAATGCAGTAGACTCTCAGAGCAATGCACAAATGCCATGACAAAGGTTTCTCAGAGAACCTAAAAGGAGAGGATTCCCAGATTCACCAGTCACCTCCCATTTCAGTATAAACCACCTGGGTCCTAATTACAGAAGATGGCTTTCCTTGCAGTAACTTGAGGAAGACCCTACTCCTTGAAGCCGAAAGCCCAACCAACACAATAAAGAATATTTAATGCCCTTTAGTTACCTAGAACAATTCATTCTCAGAAGTAGGATACATGTATTAACATCTTATGAACAACAATGGCAACGCAGTTCAACCCACTCATTTTGCAAATGAGAAAACTGAGGGCCACATACCAAAATAACGTAGCCAGTGTCACACTGCTAATTACTGTCACTTGATTGAAATCTAAGTCTCTTGTGATGGCAGATTCTAAAATGGCTCCCAATGATCCTCACCTCCTGGTATTCATGCCCTTGTGTGATCCCCTCTCCTTGAGCAAGGGCTAGACCTACTGACTTGCTCCTAAAAAATAGAATATGGCCAAAGAGATGTAATGTCACTTTGGTGATTAGATTATAAAGTACTGTGACTTCCATCTTGCTTGCACTCTTTCTCTGGCTCTTTTAGCTTGCTTGCTTGCTTGCTTTGATGAAGCGAATTGTCATGTTGTGAGCTGCCCTGTGGAGAGGCCCACTTGGCAAGAAGCTAAGGGCAGCCTCTGGTCAACAGCCATGGAGAAACTGAGGCCCTCAGTCCAACAGCCCATGAAGAACTGAATCCTACCAAAAACCATGTAACTGAATTTAGAAGCCATCAAGCCTTAAGATGACTGCAGTCTCAGCCTGTATTTTGTTTTTGACCCTATTAGAGATTCTGAAATGGGATACCCAAGTAAGCTATGTCTATATTCCTAACTCACAAAATTATGAAGTAATAAAAATTTGTTTTATTAAGCTGCTGAGTTTCCAGGTAATTTGTTAGGCAGAAATTAATAGTTAATATACACCCCCAATGCCCAGATCAGTGCTTTTTGCTCTACAGCAGATGCCTGCAGAGTCAACGGTAGCCATGCTTGCATCCACTCGAATGAAAGCTGTGACTGTGATTAACCTTTGATCCCAACACCAAGAGATTTTCACTGCTGACCTTGGCAAGGGAACAATATTAAAATGATATTGGAGCAAATAAAGCTCAGGTGTGAGATTAAAACAAACAGAAACAAAATAGAGTTGCTATCTCTAAAGCGACTACAGATTTCTGTGATCTGGAAGCACAGGCTCAAATTACCCACATCTGCCCCTTAAACATTTCATCAGTAAATGCACAGCAACAATCTTGTTCCTGGCGATGTTCACAGTGAAAACAAACACTCGATTGATTTTCTCCCAAATAGAATGAATTATCCATGTTCTTCATCAGTGTGGACAAACATGCGTGCATGTGTGTATGAGGAAAGTGTACATCTTTCTCATTTGTGTCGTAGAGAGAATTATGAAAAAACAAGATTTGGAATACATTTTCAAAGACTTTGATGGCTAGCAACACTACAGTATAAATTAAGGGAATGAAAATAGCTCAGGGATAATTTATTATTTTTTATTCATTTATTTTCTCATTCATTTCTTCCTTCACTTACTCAACAAATATTTATTATGCATCTACTATGTATCAAGCAATGTTTAAGGTCCAGGAGATCAAACAATGAATAAGATAAATCTCCTGACATCAAGGAGATTGTGGTTCAGAGGGGAATGTAGATAAGGAGCAGGCTTTTCCTATTACAAACCTGTAAAACATGACCAAAACAACCATTGATTCTTTGGATTACTGTAGCTTTCTTGAAATTTAAACTATCTCACTGAAATTTCACAGAGCATTAGTTCTTGTCTTTCTAGATGAAATTCACCTCTGTAAGATCATATTGCATAAGATGAAGCTAGCCATTCTGTCAAAACTTCAATAAAACTTGGTGATTTGAGCTTGAGATCTACAGTCAACCTACCTGTAGTAACTCTGATCTGGGGTAAATTACTTGAAACTTCCCTGCCTCAATCTCCTCATCTGTGAAATGGTAATAATTATATCCACTTTATAGGAGTGTCATGAGGATTAAATGCAATAATATATATAAAACCCAACGCAGATTTCAAATACTTGACTAAATTAGTTATTAATGAAAATTCTCCCTCATAGCATCATCTAGGACAGGGTTTCTCGACCTTGTCACTATGGACATTTTGGGCTAGATAATTCTTTCTTGTGGGGGGCTGTCCTGTGCACTGTGTAATGTTAGCTAGCATTGCTGGCTTCACTAGATGTCGGTAGCAACTCTCTCCTAACCCTCACAGTTGAGACAAACAAAAATGTCTTCATACATTGTCAAGTATCCTCTGGGGTTCTAAACCAACCACAGTTGAAAACCACTGAACTGGAGTCCTTGGAGCCAAGGAAAAAGCAAACTGACATCCTAGAAGTGTTCTTAAATTTCACATTAATAAAACTCATCAAGAAAAAATAGCTTTTAGCTCTTGAGATCTCTTATTTTAAATATGTCAATATTACTCTTTCTTGGTATCATTAAAAAAGGAAGATTCAGATTTTATAGAATAAATAAATCCTTAAGTAATTTTAGAGTTGGTATGACCTCAGGTACGTAAAAATTCTAAAATGTAATCTCAAAGTAGCACACCTTTCTCAGTCCACTTAAAAATTTCCAAAGGAATAGTAGGCAGTAGTGTGTTATTCTTTTCCCCACACTATGAGTATCTCCTATCCTGTTTACATCGGTTCAATTAAATGTTCAACTTTCCTTGATATTCAATATAAAACATTTCTTTGACTTAATAAAGTATACTTGTAGTTGAAAGAAAAACTTTCCCACGTGTGGATGAAAAGGGACGCTGTCATAAATCTAACTGAAAGTAACCTCACAGGGCGATCTGATCACAAATTCCTACCTGGGCAGGTCATGGTGGGTAATCACACCCCAGGCCAGTAACTTCTTTAAGTGAAAGGTCTTTAAGCCAGCCCTGTCCATTGTTCTTGTGCATCTAGATTAAAACACCTTTGAAATGCCAGAAGTAATCCTCCTTTCCAGATCCCTTGAAGGTGTACCTTCGAGAGATCACACAGTCATGTTAACCATCCTGTAGTCCAGTCCCACCTTGCTTTCTCTCACCTTCAAGTAATCTTCCTTAGTTCTCTCCTTAATTCCAAATGTATAAAAGAAACTGCAAACTGTCATTCTCTGGAGCATTTTAGACCTTGCTTCCCAGCAATTATCAGTTTGGCTCAAATAAAATCAAATATATTTTATAAAAATTCTCTAGTTTTGGATGTTCTTAGGTCAACAAACATCAACCTCAGCTTGCTCAGTTTATTGCACTAGAGAATCTTAATGGTCTGTGAATATAATCTTGTGTTATCTAACTCTTTACTTTGTAAAAAAATTGTCTATTTTTGGTAGCAAACTTCCAAATATTTCTAAAGAGTTGATGTGACATTTGGTTATCTAAGATGAAGTTTGTCTTTAGAGGTATGCTCATGAGTCTTTATTATTAATTTTCTTTCTATTTTGACTTTAACTCATGTCAATGATGACTTTTATTTTTCTCAAATACCTGTATACTGAGGTTCTCAGCCTTGGCTTTGTAGGAGCCCAGTTACTAGTAAAAATGGGCTTGGGACAGGGAAAAGCAAAAATGACCAATTAAAGTAATTTGATTCCCCTTTATTTCTGTTGTAGGGGAGGAAAAACAATTTTCCCTCTAGGTTCTTGGCCAAGATCCCCCTGTAATCAAAGATATATCAATAAGAGAAAAACAAACAGAAGTTTAATAACATGTATATCTCTTTATGAGTCACTCCCCAAAATGCCCAAGCCGCCAGCTTAAATACCATCTCCAGCTAAAGATGAAAGAAGATATAGGGGTTAAGGTGTGTGGGGGGGGGAGGCGCGAATTATGGGAGACTATCAGAAAAAGCACAGTAAACAAGAATAAAGTTGTTATGCAGTTATAAGTCCTTGCCTTCTCCACTGATGAGAATTTCTAAACACTTGCTTGTCATTCTCTACCTGGTACTGAGAGGGAGATACCCTTACAATGGAGATTTTCCAAATAAATGTAAATGTCTCTTATAAAAGGACAACTTTTACTCAGATTCCAGAGCTTCTCCTGCGTCTGCAGTTTCTTAAAAATAACCAGGTCACGATAATCCTTACACCAAAGAGGCATATTTTGAGGTGGCAAATTCTGCTCCCCTTTAACATGAACATGATTTTTTAACAAAGATTTAAAATCCTGATGTCAAATGCAGGCAGTTTTTTTCTCCAGAAAAAAATGGAGAGTTAGTACTCTAAATATAGAAAGTATAATTCAAAACTTAAGGAAAATTTGGCCTTTAAAAAAGCAATCTGTGAGCTTTTATTTAGTGTGAACTCTGCAAGACTGTGACATAGGCAGTGGGGATACAAAGATGAGAAGACAAACCATCGAGTTAGGCGTAACTGTGGCCAAAGAGAAAATAAATGGTCTAGAACACTATCCCAGTGAACTTCCAAACTTGAACCTTTTAGTATTAGGCATCTGAGCTTCAAGCCAAGATCAATCCTGAGTGGCTGGTCTTCCATGATTGTCTTGATGTAATCTCAAGAAGCTTAAAAACTTGTAAGAAGCTAAAAACATCTTCCTTGGATCAGCACATCTAGAATTCAACGTAAGAGAACCCAAATCTTCAGCTCATGGGCAGCCATCATCCCTGGGGGAGCAGCTGCATCTGCATTGTAAAGCCTGAGAAGGTGAATACGACTTTGCCTTCCACAATTTACTTGATCACCTTCTGCTTAATAACGACCAAACTAATTAAAAGGTTAACTCTATAACTATATTTGGTCTCCTGTAGAGTCTTCACAGGTATGATTAAAAATCATCATATGTAATTATCCCATCCAGCAAATCAAGATAATTCAAGTGCGTGCCTCTGATAATTTCCCAGCAGAAATTCAGACACCAGATAAAAAACGATCAATTATGAGTTGCAAATGTCAAAGCAACTTGAAAAATTGACTTGCAGGATAGCTTCCTTCTCAAATACACATAGCTATTACTTAAGAACTCGTCCTAGACAGATTTTGTAACCATTACTGTTCCTCCACTAGTTTCTTCTCATCGACTCTCCTCTAATCACTGAGTGCATTCTATTAATAGACATAGTGCAAAGAATTTGACATTTAAAGAACTTGGATTTTTCCAGGCTTTGCCAATGAATCTAAGTTGTCATTGAAGGGGTTCAGAACAAGTCTCTCCATAACGTGCCACTTTGGCATGCAAACTATTTTGAGCTGAAGACAAGACCCAAAGACTCTAGAAGAGCTTTTAATTCTCCCTTAACTGCCTAAAAGAATTTGACATTAGGCCTGGTCCAGGAAAAGAGCTGTCACCAGAGATAACTACAGAGTATGGGCTAAGCGTGGTGGGCTGGGGAGAGCTGGCAAGTCCTGCTTGTCCAAATTCCTCTCTGCGTCCCACTGTCTCTTGATGACATGGCAAACGTTTGTTTATAAATATTTGCTCTTCTTAACTCCCTGTGAATTTTCTTCCTTTCCTTTTAAGTCCCAGACCCCTACCCGCTTCTCCTTAGCTCAGGATGGCATATAAGCCTCAATTGCATGACTACCTGTGAGTCTCATATTCTTATGGGGCCCTATATGTATGTAATTAAATTCTTCTCCTGTTATTCTCCCTCATGTTAATTTCATTATTAGACCAGCCGAAGAACCGAGAAAGGTATAAGGAAAATTTTCCTCCTCTACATCATTAATTATAAGATATGCCATCATTTTTGGAACACTAAGAAAGAAAAAAGTTTTTCAAATTAAATTATGACAATGTTTCCTAATTACTTAGAAATTTTTTAGTATAATTTTTGAAAAAAGTTTTTAGACTTAAACATAGATTTTAATCATGTTCATTACTATGTATACATCAAAAGGAAAATATTAAAAAATACATTCATTTAATTTCTAGGGATATTGCAAATTCATTGTCCAATTCTTTTAAATCAATTTTCAATCCAGAATTTGCATGTCTATGTTTTGTTTTTATATCTGTGTTATACCATAGTATACATATGATCTCGTCCTCTTGTCCTCTGTGCCATTGAGAGTGCTGGTAATACAACATTCCTTAAGATAGTGCTCCACTATTATCCTCAAGATTTTCTTCCAACCTGTCAATACCCATTCTGCAAATGCTGATGTTCGTACAGTCTTCCTTGGTAAGGTATAGGCAAAGCTTTTTGCATAAATATGAATAACAAAATGTAGCAGATTTTATCTACCTGTGACTACCTTCCTTTTCTAAATCCCTTCAAGCACTTGGTCATTGCACTAAAAGAAAATGTGAAATTGTCATCATTCCATTAATGACAGCTATTTGTTTCACTAATTAAATATGTACCCTGATGCTTTGTTTTGCAGCCACTCTACATTCACAATATCTTAATACTTCTTTACCAAATTATAGAATAATCCATAGAAGATATTTTAAATACTAGTTAAATTTAACGGTGATATAAATCAATTGAAATGACAGCAGCAAAAACAAAGATCAAGCTTGTGCCCATTCATGCAATAACTACAGGACAATGACCACCTGGGTGCCAATGATTGTAAGACACCACCAACCACTAGAAACATCTCGATTTCAGAAATGTTAAAATGGGGAGGGGAAGTACATCTTAGCATTGATGAAATATGTAGATTGCAAATAAAATTAAGAATGTGTTTAGATTATTTCATTTAAGCCTCATCTCCAATATGTCCCTTGCCTCTATGTGGGATCATTAGCAGTTGCAAAATGAGATTGAGAAGGAAATCTAGGGATTCAACCCAAATTTTGCATAATTCAGGTAAAACTATTCAGTGGGGCTATATTTCCTAAGAACTGCTGCCTCTGTAAAGCAGCAAGTTTTGAAATCTAACTTGGTTCCAAGTGTGGTTTAGGAAGCTTGATTTGAAGAAAGACATCTCATTTTGGAACTCTTCTCCTGGCTTCCCTTCTTTACTACAAAAGCACATCGAGGAAGCCCTTCATTCAGGGGAAACCCTTGAAGTAATAGTTAATAACATCTGACATGACTCAAAGTAATTCGAAAGGATTATGTGCATTTTAGTTGGGAATTCTGAAAGAGGGAATGGAGCCTTCAGTACCCTCAAAAATCAATCTCCCAAAAAGGATGCGTAGGATGATATTTTTGTTAGGAGAGATTTCCTAGTATACCTCCTCCTTCTGCCTACTCATGAGGATGACTCAAGCTTCCCAACAAACATGAAACTATAAGCTACAGATGCCCTCAGTGAGTTGTCTCACCAGGTCAGATCTTTGGACAGAGATTTGCTGAAATACTTTTCATTTTGAAATTTAAAAGAACAATAGGCCTTTTCTGGGATGTTCCCTGGAATTTCAAGAATACTTGTCATTCCAGATGTCCGAATTTTCCTGGCATCAGTTTTCCTGTCTTTAAAACGATGTGGTTAGATAGAGTGACCTGTAACACCTCTCTCTGCTCTCGCATTTTCTCATTCTGTGGCATAATACAATGGAAAAGAGAGCTGGGAGAGAAGAATGGGTTATTAAGTCCTGATCCCAAATCTGCCACCATCTAGCTATGTAACCTAGTACAGGTCACTTCATTTCTCTAAACCTCAACTGCAAAAGGAGAAAGTTAGAGAAAATGGCCTAAAATTCCATCTAGGTCTACGTTGTTTGTAGCCTTCATTTATTAGTGACCATATCATTTCAACTCTTTGAAAGCCTTGTTCAGAGAAATATACCGAAAGTTATTCCAGCTCAGAAAAAGAGAAGTTAGAAAAAGAATGGAAACCAATTTTAGATTCTTTAGACGAGTATCAGAGGAAAGAAAGCCGAAACTTTCAAAATCTAAAGAAGAGGTTATGGACCTAAAATAATACAAACAATGTATAATTTTATTGTGAAAATATTTTAATGAATATCCTTGGAAGGAAAATAAATGACTATACCACTGACAGAGGGAGGGCCAATAGTGTGTTTCATCACGGAAAAAAAAAACCTCCTATGAAAAACTTAGTCAAAACCCCTGTACGGCAGAGTGGTGATGACTTGGAAGAAGTAGCAGGAGACACAGCAGCAGCACAAGGCCCAAGGTGACAGCAGATACAGAGCAGCTCATTTTAAGTGTAAGGTTTCAGGACAGATATAGAAGTGCTAACAAGCTCTTTGAACATAACTCCGGTCACAAATAAGGGGGCAGCTCTACTATATGCATCACGAGAAGATGGGCCAAACTCTTCAGTACACCAGTAGTAATGGCCAGTAGTTGTGGCCAGACCAATGATCACGTTTGAAATACTATGCCAAAAATTTTACCAGGTATCCTTGAAAGGGATTCATATGATTATATTAAAGACACTTTAAAATTATTTATAAAATATTAAGTATAAAATATTTAGAAAATAATTTCAATTGACTGAAGAATGTGTTAATGCCTACTGATGGTTCTTTCTGGTGTAATGAAAATAATATTAACATAATAATTAATGCATGAAAGGACAGAGTTCTTCACCATTAGTCAGTTATACATAAGGGTGTGATGTGTCACATGACCCAGAACAGAACAAGAAGGTTGAAACATAAAATTTGGTTATGATAGTTGCAGACCTACAAGTAGAGGCTACGTTTTGATTATCTGTTTTCTTTCTTCGCCCATAAATTCACCCTTTGAACAATAGCTGGCTCCCATACAAGGCAATCTTCTTTTGATTAGTTTTTACCTTGTTCCCCCAAAGCAACATCAAAAAGGTACCAATTTAGATGATGAAGCCAGACCTAATGGCCTAGCTGCATCATATAAAGGCACCACGCTGTATGAGCTACATGGATTTAAAAGCTAAAAAAGCAATTCCTGGGTTTAGGTTTTTCTCAAGTTTTTTTTTTTTTCCTTTTAAATAACAGATTTGAAATTCAGTAAGATACTTCCTGACATTGTTCCTGTTCTTCTGTGTACCTGGAAGGATGACTCAATCTGTAGCTTCTTAAACAACACCTGGGCTAAACTTTCAACAAAATTAGAAAATGGCCCCAAAGTTTGAATAGTGATTCATTAAAAATATATATGTTTGAGGTCTTCTTATAACCTAGGTACAGGCGCAAGGGAAGTAGAGGAAAACAAAATATATTAGTCAGATTTTTCTTTATAGCAAATACCTTCGAAATCTCAACAACTTGCTATGATGAACATTTAATTAATACTCCTAGGTTTATAAGTTGGCTGTCAGTTCAAAGCTCACCTGGGCTACGCCAAACTCCACATAAGGCTCATGTCTGCTCTACATTGTCTGAGTCAGTCTGAAGAAGCAATGATTCTGAGCCATGTTCTTTTCACAAAGTATAGAAGCTCAGAATTTATCAGAGCATGCCTGTGATCAACTTACTGCCTTTCAACTCCAAATTCACTCTTTAGTACCTGCTCTGCGAGAGTGGACTGGACTCGATTTCCAGTCAAGATGGCAGAGTAGGTAATGCTGTGCTGGCCTCTTCTCACAACCACATCAAAATTACAACTAAACAAGTCTACAGCCATGCCACCCTGAACGTGCCTGATCTCTTCTGATCTCGGAAGCTAAGCAAGGTCGGGCCTGGTTAGTACTTGGATGCGAGACCACCTAGGAAGACCAGGCGTTATAGGCTTAAAAAATAAAAAATTACAACCAAACTACAGAACAACCATCACTGGGAGTCGCCTGAAGTCTAGGTAAACAGAAGTCTCACACCTAAGGACACGCAGAAGAGGTCACCTCGAGACAGGCAGAAAGGGAGGAGATGCAGAATGTGCTAGCTAGTCTCACACCCACACGTGGCAGTTGAGAATCAGGAAAGAGATCTCAGCTGAAAGATATCTAGAAAGGGATCCAAGACTCACATCAGGCTCCCCAACCCAGGGTTTCAGACCCAGTAAGAAAAGTCTCCACAACTTTTGGCTATGAAAACAAGCAGAGATTGTGGCTGAGTGAGACCGAGGCCTGAGGAAGTCCCAGACTTGCCTCTTAAAGGGCCCACGCATAGACTTACTTGATGACGGACTCAGCTGCTGAGCTCCAGCGCTGGGACAGCAGATCAAAAGGCACCAGGGACATATAAGGAGGAACTCAATCGTCTGGCTTCAGGGCGAGCGCTGGAGGGGCACCTTTCTCCCAGACAGAAGTGTTGGCAGAGGCCATTGTTCCCTCGCTGAGCCCTCCCCTTGCCCAGCGAACAGACGCAGGTGGCCGCAATGTCAGAGGCTCCATCAGCATGGCTAACACTGGTCTCCCTCAGGTGATTCCATGAGACCCCGCCCCACCCAACTTGCAGGCCCACCCAAGCCACTTCCAGTGGCTTTTCCATATAAACAGCCTGTTGTAGTTAATGCTGCGGACTTTCCTAAAACCTCTCAAAGGTTCACAAACCCCAAAAAGCAGCACCTGGCTTTGGCGTGGCATGTACCTCTTGCTAAATAGTTTCAAGACCAGTACTGGTGGGGCCAGTTCATGGCTTGGCCTCTAGAGGCATCTCCAAGCCCAGAGTGGGTGGTAGCCATCTGTGGATTGCTTTGTGGATCATGCCAGGTGGCCCTGAGTAGGGCACAGGCTGCAGATGAACTTGGCCTGGGGTGAGGCCCCTCCCAGGAGGCCCTGAAGGAGAGCTTTGGACAGAGACGGAGCATCACCAGGCTGTCTCCGAGGAGAACACACCAAAGGGCAGACAGGGCAGGCACCAGAGCACTGCTAAAGTGCATCCTGCTCCGTAGGGTCAACCTCTGAACAACAGCTCCTCCACCATAGTCACCAGCCAGTCCTCATACCAATCAGCTCAAGGGCTAATACCTCCCATTAATGTGCAAACAGCAACCAAGTCTCAACTACAACAGGAGGGTGCATACAACACATAACATGGGACACACCTGAACACCCGGCTCAAGTGACCAGGTAGACTGTGCCACAGGGCCCCACAGGATACCTACTACATAAGGCCACTCTGCTAAGACCAGGAGACATAGCAGCTCTACCTAATACATAGAAACAAACACAGGAAGGCAGCCAAAATGGGGAGACAAAGAAACATGTCCCAAATAAAAGCATAAAACAAAACCCCAGAAAAATAACTAAACAAGAAAGTAAAGGGATGGAAAAAGATATTTCATGAAAATGGAAACAGAAAAAAAAAAAACCAGCTGGGGTAGCAATACTTATACCAGGCAAAATGACAAATAAAGGCTATAACAAGAAATAAAAAGGACCTAGTAATTCCACTACTGGATATTTATTCAAAGAAACCCGAAAAACTACTTAGAAGGGACATGGGCATAAATATGTTCATTGCAGCATTACTTACAATAGCCAAGATATGGAGGCAACATGTGTGTCCATCAATGGATGAATGGATAATGAAGAGGCGGTACAAATATACAGTGGAATATTACTCAGCCATAAAAAAGAATGAAATCTTGCCACCTGCCACAACATGGATGGACATAAAGGGTATCGTGCTGAGTGGAGTGTCAGACAGAGAAAGGCAAATGCCATAATTTCACTTACACGTGGAATCTAAAGAAAACAAACAAACAAACAAAAGTGAAACAAACTCATAGATATAGAGATCATTTTGATGGTTGCCGGATGGGAAGGTGTTGGGGAGGTGGGTGAAAAACGGGAATTAAGGAGTACAAATTGGTAGTTACAAAATAATCATAGGGATGTGAAGTATAGCATAGGGAATATAGCCAATAATATTGTAATAACTATGTATGGTATCCATTGGTTACTAGATTTTCCGGGATGATCGCTTTGTAAGTTATATAAATGTCTACATACTATGTTATACACCTGAAACTAATATAATATTGTACACCAAGTATAATTGAAAAATAAATTATTTTTTTAAATGATAGACTGGACTCTTTACACATTTGTTCTTTTCAATAAACACGTCTTTTCCAGTAAGCTTTGTCAGTGAAGTAAGCATGCAGGGGGATGAGGCTTCTTTTCCTAGTTCCAGAGTGCTGAGTTTTACTTCCTCTTGCTTCTATTTAAGGTGCATGTGTATAGGCACATCTAGTGGTGCTTTGTCCCAGCTAGTGATATGAGTGCACCATCATTCAGTGATCTCACGGCTTGGCCCAGGCCCAGTGATCTACAAGACATGAGCCTCCTGCTGTGACAATGGTGCGCTTCAGATCTCAAACTGACAGTGGTGCCCTAGCTTTCTTTGCGTACCCAGCCAGGAGCCTTTCCTCACTTGTACCAGAGGCTGTTTCCTACAGCTGTCCCAACATAGATACCACATATAACATACTGTGTAACATCTTGCAAGTGAGTGGGCTCCAGACACTCAGACTCCCTCTGTGCTCCTGACCATCAGCCTCAGCTTACCTTTACCCCAGAGGGTTGTTTCCTGATACCTAGTTTCTGTGGACAAGCTTTGGCCAGGGCAACCCAGCAAACTCCTGCATCATCCAATGGGCTGTAGCCATATCCTCTCCAATGAAATCTAAACCCATCCTTGGGAATCAGCCTCCTTCCAAGTTTGTCTTTCCCTGCATACTCTCTCATCCCTAGAGTTCCCTTTTATCTTTACAGTAACTCCTCTATCAGAGTTTAATAATTCATTATATTAAACTTCCCCTATTCAAATTACTGTGTAACTTCTGTCTCCTCATTGGACTCAGATTGATGTACTATGCTTTTTAATGCTATGGTTCAGAACTGGTACACTGTCATTTCTGCTCATATTTCATTGATCAAATCAAATCACATGACCAAACTCAAGTTAGTGAAGCAGGGATACATCCTCCACTTACTCCAACGGGAACTACTGCAAAGTCACATGGCCAAAGGCGTGGATGCATAATTCTATTACAAGGAGTTAATAAAGAATTGGAAACAATAATTCAACCTATCATTTGGAATCTGTCTCACAGAGTGTATTGGGAAAGAAAGACATTAAGAAATTGCTGGAAAATAAGGGTTATGAAAAGAGAATACAGAGCATTTGGGGAGAATAGAGTCTATAGCATTGAAGAAGATCTCTTAACCAGTTTTTTCTTATCTTGGTAAAGAATTGGGGAAAGAACTCTTTTTAAGCAAAAGGAATAGCATGTGTAAAGACCTGGAAAAAAAAGAACACTTCAGCAATATTGAAAGAAATTTTATGTCACTGAACCATGATAGAGAAAAATTCAGATTTTTTGATAGATGGGGACAAGGAATTGCAAAAATGTTCCCAAAAAATTGTTTTCAGAAGGTAATGAGAATTTAAAATTCCAGTATTCAATTATTTTTATGACACATGTGGCACATACTAAAGCAAGACATGACATTGAATAAACCCAAAGGAAAAAGGTTCATTACTAACCGCACAACTCAAACATTTTTTATATCAGTGGGGTTCATTGAAACTGTGAAGAACAGAAAACCTAACTTAAACTGGTTCAAATAACAAAGTGATGTTTTTGGCCTATATCACTGTACAGTCTAGATTCTGATGAAGTGGCCCCATGATATCAGATAAGTACTGAGTTTCCTTCGTTAGTCCATTCAACGTTATCTTGGGGCTGGCCATGATTGTGGTCAGAGAAAGATTATTAACAGCTCCTGCCTCCACTTCCATCCAAGCTATAAAGCTTCATCTGATATGAACATAAAAATCATCAGCGAGAGGCAGTGTCATTTATAAATAGCTGTATTTATTCTCTAAACTCAAAGAATGGTAAAGAAAGTTTTATGATGTTTAAGTTTTAAGTACACCATTAACATTAACTGATATTAATAAATTAATTCATCAATATATTACAGTTCCGGGTGTAACTTTGGCTTAAGTCTATAGGAGAAACACATTCTTCTCCAGCAGACAGAAATGATACATTCAATGAGAATAATGTCCAAACCGAATTGAATAAAGGCAACTAGGCAGAGGCCTATTGAACTAAGTGATTCCTGGCAGCCAGACAATATGCGACATTTCAACACGTGTGGACCAGTCATTCAATAGAGGTAGATCTGAAAGAAATATCAGCCATAAATTGTGACATATCATTCTACTACTAGAGAGTTAAAGGCGCATGTTTTGTAAAATATTAATTTAAAATACTAGGCAGATAGTAGGAAGATAAGAACAGGCTAGGATAGGTGGCTGACTCTAGAGACTACTTAACCATTATAATAAAGGACCTGGAAGAAATTCCTTTATCTTTATTGAGATTTCCTATCTTTTATTTCCATTGTGACAGTATTTTTCTTTACCTTGTTGAGCATAATGATAAAGCTGCTTTAGAGTTCATATCGGATCATTCAAACATCTCAGTCATCATAGGATTGGCATCTATTGATTGTCTTTTCATTTAAGATTGGGTCACAATTTCCTGGTGTTTTGTATATTGGGTAATTCTGGGTTGTAATTCAAAGTTATTTTGTAGAGACTGAATTTTGTTAAATTCCTTCCAAAGAGCATGGAGGATTTTTTTTGAGCAGGCATTTAACTGAAAATTCTGTTCTTGCCATGGTAGGTAGCAGTTTATATCTCGGTTCAGTTTCTTTAGCCTCAGCTGCAAGCTTCTTTGAGTCTTCGCCATGCGTGTGATGTCCAGTAGTCAGTCTGCGCAGGGTTTTGATGTAGAATGAGATGTTCATCTGCTCTGCTCCCCTCCTTTCTGGGTTTCCCAGTCTAGAAAGAAAGCAGGTCAAGACGGCATCGTGTTGTGATCACAGCCTGCCATTGTGCAAAGACTGCAAACACTGGGAGCTTTCGATATGAGTTGTTTCTTCCAAATTTGAACTTCGCCATCAAATCTGACTATCTCGGTTTGTTCTCCACAACTTTCGTGTAATTATTTTTAATTTGTCCAGAATTTATAGTTGTTATCCATGGGAGATTAGGTCTATTAGGAGCTTATGCCAACATATGAGAAGTGAAACTCCAGCACTAGATATTCAAATATGAATTTAAAAATCATCATTTGCCTCAAAGGCCTCAAAGTCTAAAGAGGAAGCCTACATATGAACAAGAAACTTCTAACACAAGATTATAAAGTACAATATCAAACATATAGTCAAGGTATAGAGCTGACAAAAAAAAAAAAATCAAGAAAGCTTGAAGGGAGGACATCTGACTTGATCCGGAGTCAGGAAGACCCATGGCGAAGAGCAAGGTTGTGTGCAGAGTCATAGTAAAAGAGGATGGGATGGAGGAGATTGGATAGATCCAAACCGTGACCTGACATTTGTATAGAACTGACATTTCAAATTATAATTACATCTATGATCTCAACTGATTTTTAATGAACCCAGTGAAGTCAAACTATTGTGCCAACATACAGAAGTATTTCTCATTTTCTTGAAATCAATTCAAGCTTAGATTACTTCTATACTCAATGTAGAGCAAGAGTTTAAAACTGTCCTTATGTGAGAAAAGGAATGTACATATTAACCCCCAATAGGACTTGAGAAGAATAATATTCTATCCATTTAATTTGTTTCTAAACATAAAGCAAATGTGACATTGGCTTCCCAAATATTATGAGCAATATCATCTCATCCTAGTTTCTAATGGAAAAATGATATTGTTTTAAAATCCTGCCAAAACTCTCCAGAGAACAATATTTCCTTTGGTTTGCATTTTTGTTTCTCACTCTCTGGAAAAAAAGTTATAATAATATTGTCTTACAGTCTTGTTCTCTCTCTCTCTCTCTGTGCAAAAATTGAACCTGTAGTTTAAATTTTTTTAAATTTTCAATTAGAGTTGACTACAATATTGTATTAGTTTCAGGTGTACAACATAGTGATTAGACATTTATATACCTTACAAAGTGGTCATCGTGATAAGTCTAGTAAAAGTACGTACTCTTACATGATATTCAGCCTTCTGCATTTTTCCCTCTCTTTCTCCCAGGTCACAACTCTCAGTTACAGTTTGCATTGGAGATGTCTGGATTTCAGGTGCGTTCTTGGTCTCAATGTTTGTGAACCTCTATTTTAAGGTTCAACTTAAGACTGACTCCTCTGCTCGGTTCTACCCTTTTGTTGAAAATGAAAATTTCTAAACCTGACTGTGAACCATAATTCCCTGGGGAGCTCCTTCAAAATAATTTGTCTTCTGATCCTAACTGGAAATACACAATCTCTGAAATATTTGGAAGTTCTCTAAGTAATTTTAATGTGTCCCAGTACCCGTCAACTGGGAACCATTAATTAATAAGCATCACACGATTAATACTTGTTTTCTTACTGATTCCTATATGTTGCCCTGTGTTCTACACCAAGACTTCTCAACCTTCTAAGTGCATACGAATCACTAAAACATCTTGCTAAAATGCAGATTCTGATTCAGCAGATCTAGGCTGGGGCCTCAGACTCTGCATTTTTATCAAGGTGATGTAGAGGCTGCTTGCTAGTCCTCGAAGCACACTGTGTAGCCAGCTTGTAGGTATTGAACACTTTGGGCTCAGGGTCTCAGCTTTCAGATTTCTTTCCTATTTCAAATGATTCAATCAATAAATATAGTCAATTCGAGGCCATTATTTTAAATTATGTGTATTTTATCCAATGTCATGTTTAATTATTCCCCTTTATACAGCTTTATGAAGAGGTCCGCCCATTTCCTTTTCCTAAGATTTTTAACTCTTTCTCTCAGGATCTCAACAATACAGATTCTATTACCACTTGAGGAGGCTGGGCATTTTGCCTGCCATT
>NW_006435837.1:6258768-6280044 GCF_000325575.1 Pteropus alecto | reverse complement strand
GGCTGACGGAAAATATGGAGATGCTAATACTTGAAGAGAAATTTTAGATCATCTGGTACAGTCCTCCTCAATGTATAATCTTCAAATCAGCTACACAGAATCACTTGTGCGCCTGTTAAAAAAGCAGGTATCTATCTGTACTTCATTCAGACCTTCAAATAAGAATACTTCGGATAGGGGTTGAGGAATACTTTTTAAGCAAGGATCCCAAGCTCAAGCATATTAAAGTTCAAGTAACATTGATCTAGCCAGTAACATTGACCTTCTTCTGACAGTTGAGGAAACTGAGGTCCAGAGAATAACAACAACAACAACAACAACAAGCGATAGATAACATTTATTTAGTACATACTCTATACAGGCCACTGTGATGATCAACTTACATGATTGGTTTAACTTAACTTGAATTCTCATAATAATCCAAGGAGATAGTACTATTATTTGAGGAAACTAGAGAGGTTAAGAAAGTTACCCACCAAGGTCACACAGCTAACGGGTGGCAAAGTTCAGTCTCGAACCCAGGTCTCCTCTCACTCTTTTTTGATGGTATTTACCTTTTAGTTTCCTTCTCCTACCATAAACTATTTCACTAAAGGCTTCTGTCATCTCTTTCATGTATTTCCTGCCTCTGTCACATTCTTAGAAATAGTCAAAAACAAAACGAAACAAAACAAAGCGAAGGAAAACAGAACAACAACAACAACAACAAAAAAAACAAAAGAGCCACCAGCACTGACAGCCACAGCCACTCCAGCCCATCCCCTATTCCATGCCTCTTCTTTACCCGTTAACAATGCCAGCCCCACTCCGCCACTCAGGCTGCTCATTTACAGGGGTGGGACAGGGCTAATCTTCATTTCTTAAGAAATAGTAATGGATCAAATTCAAAAAAGATAAAATTATGACTCATAACAAATATACAATGACCAAGTGTTACATATTTTTATGAACTCATTAATTAACAGGGAACTGGAAAAGATGTCACGAAGAAGGCAAAGAACCACAAATTCATATCAGTAAAGGAATGTGGTCTATTTGTTGAGCAATACTAAAGTGTGTTCCACTGAACACAGCTACCTTGCGCTTGTATGGATCAAAATTACTTGCGTTGTCATCAGTTTTCCCCCAGTTAACCCCTGTCTCTTCAGAGTGCTGTGAAAACCTTGTTAAAGGCAAAGGCTGACCCACTAGTAGAATGAGATAATCCTGAGAGGATCCAGCATTGCACTGAAAGGACAGATGCTCAATATTTTCTTTTGCCCGGGCCACAGTCTTACGATTTTTCATATACTCTCTCTCCCTTGTCTCAAAGTAAAATCAAAGTAAGCTGTTGCTGCTGCTGCTGCTGCTGCTGCTTTTATTGTTGTTATTGCTGCTTTTGTTGTTGTTATTTTATTTTTTTGGCGAGGCAACCCTTGGTTGACCTCACAGATTATAAGGACCTTGTCAGTTTACAATCCCTTAATTTTTTACTTTTTATGCTTACAGCACCTGGTCTTCCTAGGTGGTCTTCCATCCAAGTACTAACCAGGCAAAGTAATCTTGAAGAATGGTTATTCATGATCACGAATAAGGCCGGTCTCATTGGGTTTGGCCTGATTATTTACACGGATGTAGCAGGTATTAATTTACCATATAGGCCTTTTGAAATTAACTTTGCTGAAAGTTTTTGTAAGGAAACTCAGAGCAGGCTTTTAAAAGCCTCTATTATTTGCTATCCTGAGGCAAGCAAACCAAGTCCAAGAAACAGTCGGTGCCACATTTCATGTGTACTACCTATAAATTCCCCTCAAGGTCCCCAAAATGCACCAGTGTTTCTGACCTTATGTAAGTCTGGACCTTCTAAGTCCCATGGGAGTTATCCTGGGAGTCTATGCCCATTAGC
The DNA here is from genome assembly GCF_000325575.1 of Pteropus alecto. Classification (NCBI taxonomy): domain Eukaryota; kingdom Metazoa; phylum Chordata; class Mammalia; order Chiroptera; family Pteropodidae; genus Pteropus; species Pteropus alecto. Next base: position 6,278,159 of record NW_006435837.1, on the reverse strand, counting down.
TCCCAACATAAAGACTATTTGAGTTGCATAAAAGTATCTGACAATATCTGATTTGATGAGCATAATTCTCAAATATGATACTCCAGACAAGATCTTGGTTGTATAACTGTTTCTTCCAATTAATTCTAGTAAAAAGGAGGATGGATTCTTAATGCAACTATGCAAATACTATGTTGCCATGAAAAATAAGAAAACATAAAGGAAACTTAACGTTTGGAATTCAGGGGGTGATGATGGAGGAAGGAAAGGTATCTGTGAGAATCAGGTATAATTGTAAACATTATGGGTTATAAAAATGTTCAACTGTTTTAAGAATAAATAAAATGTGGGACATCCATACAAAGAAATATTACTCAGCAACGAAAAAGGACCGAAGCATTGATAAATCTACAGCATGCATGAATCTTGAAAACATTATGCTAAGTGAAAGAAGCCAGTCACAAAAGACCACATGTATGATTCCACTTATATGAAATGTCCAGAAGAGGCAAGTCTATAGACACAGAAAGTAGATTCGAGGCTGTGAGTGATGGCGGAGAATGGAGAGTGAGTGATTGCTAATGGATATGGGGTTTCTTTTCAGGATGATAAATGTTCAACAATTGACAGTGGTGCTGGCAATGTTCACTCTGTGAATATAGTAAAAACCACTGAATTGTATACTTTAGATGAGTGAATTGTATGGTTCTGAATTATATCTCAATGAAGCTGTTAAAAATCTTATAGTTTCCAGACAGCTTAGGGATAAAGAGAAAGGTCCTTTTTATATAAAATTTAGAGAAAAAAAAAAAAACATTAAAAATACCTACATTATTCTGAACAACTATCTATGCTCAATTTTTCTTATCAGTTCATTCAGTCCTGATGTAAGTACTTCTTGTCCTGATGGATCTTGGATCAGTAGTGTCATGAAACCATCTACTTCCTCACTAAAAAGAGTTTCGGAAACCCTGACTCAGTGCACTGGTATGATCTCCAAGTTGTCTAAACGATGCCATCAGAAGCCTGTACCCAAAGATCTTCTTTCTCAAAGTGTCAATAATTTGAATTACCTGTTATACTCCTTTTTTGCAAGGCTCTGAGATGGTCCTTTTTTGTTGAAAACTCAGACACAACTGGTAGCTTGCAGCAGGCTTCAGGCAAGAATTAGAGTTAAACAAAAACCATCTACAAAGCAAAGAGCCTTTCACTGAAAACAAATTTTTACTGAAAATGTTCATATGTGAGAGGTCTGATGAGAGTTCATAATAAGAATAATGCAACTGACAAGGAAATTAGGTTGTTTCTGGGTCATGAAAAACAAAGATAATAAAGTCATTCTAAAAATGTATACAAAATGCCTTTAACCATGATGATTATGCCTATTTTCGACAAAGCTAATGAATTTTACATTTGATGTATGCAAATGGAGGAGGAAAAATGGGTGAAATTAATTATTCAAAAGGAAAAAAAAATCTTGAGTTATCTAATAATTCTGAAAGACAATATGTATAACATGTCAAGAATGTTCTAATCATATATTAAGAATATACCAAGCATATCAAGTTAGAGACCTGGTAAGTCTGGAGTAGGTTCTTGATAACAGTATTTTTATAAAACTCCATGGGTAAAGCTGATGATGTGCATTCCCAATTAAAATTCACCAGCCTAGAAGATGCTAGATTTAAATGAACGAAGTAAGGCTGTAGTCTAGTTAGCATTTTTAATAACTGAAATGAACACTATACTGTTATCGCCTAATATCAAGTAAGCACCATGAGGCCTATAAGAAATAGAAACATACCAGGGACAGTGAGGGCATTAATGAATCTCTAGAAACTACACATAAAACATAATTTGTAAAATACTTATGTTAATGACATTTATTTAAGCAAATTTAAGCTAAAGAAAGCTGAGTATCTCTTCTTACTTAATTAACTACTCTTCCCATGTAACTCATCAATATTAAGTAATAAATAAAACTAAAATGCCTAACACTTCTCTGTTTGGAACGTGAAAAAACAAATCTTTGAGATTTTCCAAAAGCCCTCTAAGAAATTACAAAGATAGTTTTAGGTGTAAAATATGTTCTGAAAGAGTCATTTAACTTTTTCTATATTTAGGATCTGATTTGGAGAAGGCAAAAATTAAAGAAATTGTCACACGAGACTTGGGTACTTGATTAAGATGGGAGTATGGGTGCCTGAGAAACAACATTTGGTTCTATATTTAAACAAAGTGTCAATAAACATTTTAAAGTGAAAAAAGAAGGTAACACGATTGTAAAGAACCTTATTTCTTTTATAAATAAGGAATGAGAAACTTTTGGTTTTTTTCTTTAATAGTCAAGTATATAATAAAGTCGACATAAAGTACAGGAAATTATTCTGCTTAGACAGAACCTCTGTTATCTTGAAAGTAAAACACAACATTTCATATTATAGGCAAAGGCAATAAGCAATAAACCAAAGAAATAAGGCCATAAAAACTAAGCATACTTTGCCAAGATTTTAACACGTTTTATAACTTTTTTCAGACTCAGGCCACAGCAAATAAAATTTACTTTTCAAATTTTGTCCTTCATTAGCTCCTTCATATTCTGGAACAAACTGATATTTGAAGACAAGTCTTAGGGGATCTGCAAGGTCAGTAATAATTTCATTATAATATTAAGATATTAATATGAAATATGTTCCTCATTGCTATCTTTAAATGAGTCAACAAGTAAGTGGTCTAAAATTTTCTGGTTTTTTGGCCAGGACATGGAAACAACTGAAACGTCTTATGATAGCTGACTGGATAAAGAAGCTGTGGTACATATATACAATGGAATATCACTGAGCCATAAGAAGAGATGAAATACTGCCATTTGAGACAACATGGATGGACCTCGAGATAATCATGCTAAGCGAAATAAGCCAGACAGAAAAAATTGAAAATCACATGATTCGCTTGTATTGTGGGATATAAACCTAAGACCAGAGAGTAGGGGGGATGAGGATGGTGGGAGGTAGATGGAGAAAAAAATTAATTAAAATCATTTCTTCAATAAAAATAAATTTTTAAAAAAAACGTTCAAGACATTAAATGAACGAATGACTAACATGCTTGTGTTATATATGGGATATAAATAAAAAATAAATAAATTTTTAAAAAATAAATAAAAATAAAAAAAAAAATTTCTGTTTTTATCTCTAATGCAGTAAGTATTGACAGTTAATCTACATATACATAAGTTCTTTTGGGTCCTCAATAAAATTCTAAAAGTATGAAGGGGTTCATATATCAAAAAGAAAGAAAAAGATACTGAATATTACTGCATTAAGAAAAAAATTACTCTTTCAAACCTTGAAATACAAAGGAACAGTTGTATTTTTGCACAGTTGTATTTTTCTGTCACTATTTCTCCTGAGCAGTTTCAAACCATTTATATTAATTATAACCTTTAACAAAAGAAACTAATTTCTACTTCATGAAGAAAAGAAGTAAGTGGATAATTGAGAACTTTTTGTCTTGCACAAGCATTTTAGCAGACAGACAAAGCTCATAACACAACTTTCTAAAGCCACGCACTTCCCTTTTATACCTTCTCAACGTGGCAAAAACAAACACATTCATTGACATGGCCCAAGGATAAAGCCTTTCTGTGGCATATATGAAAAGCAAAACTTTATAAACATAAAATTATGCCTGGTAATTATGCAACCTAGGTATTAATGGTGAGGCATTAATTAAGTCAATCTAATACCAGCCCCAAATTTTAAGCTACTTTAAGATCTTTGAAATTACCTTTAACTGACATACTAAAAAACATAATTGTAGCTGAAATAAAAAGCTTTCCAAAATAATGACTCAATTCATTGAACACAAATTTATGTTTTTCACAGTCTTAAACATTAAGTAGGTGTAGTGTTAGCTTATTTCATCTGTGTACATTTAAGAAAAACCTATACGGGTAGAATAAAAATGTATTTACATTGGTAAATTAGAGAAGACATAGCTGTTTTCTTTTCCTATCATCTAAATTTTATTTATTTGTTTTTTATGCTGACATTGGTTAATGAAATCCAGTAAGTTTCAGCTGTACACTTTAATAATAAGGCATATACATATATTTACACTGTGTGTTCACCTCCCATGGTTAGATTTCCTTCTGTCACCACATATTTGACCCCCTTTACCCCATCTACCTCCCCCCTCCCCTCTCCCCTCATGTCCATGAGTCTGCTCATTTGTTGCTTTTAGGTTTATATTCCACATATAAGTGATATCATGTGCTTTTCAACGTTTTACTCGTTTTTATTAAACTAAAATTATTCAACTAGTCACATTTGCCAAAATTACGTGTACTTGAACTCTTAAAACATTTTTCAGTTAGCATTTCCTAAAAACCTTTTAGCTCATTTAAAGTATTAGAAGTTCGGTTTACCTATGTTCTGAAATTTGAGGGAATATTTAATCTCTATATTACTTATTTGCATTTATAAACTAATACAGAATAAGACCTCAAGGAGCTCAAAACAGAGCTCCTTTAATTTGAGGTACTTTATAATCTATTTGATTAGTATTTTCCAGAGACAGGAATACTTTTAACATTCAAATAAAAAGAAGTAGAGACCCTTCTGAATTCCAGACACACAGACATGCAGTAGAGAGCTTATAGCTTCAATTCTAAAATTGCGGCCGTGCTCAAGGGTAAACACAGAAACACAAAAACTCACTGATCCAGATATCAAAGAGCCAAGCCTTTCTTCTCAGTGGGCATGAAATTCTTAATTGATTTGATCTCGAAATAGGGAAATGGAAAAATAAACAAAACTAGCAACCCAAATTTCCTGATTTTTTTTTTATCAACATAGAGTAGATCCGTACCATCCATTAACCCATGTACAGAGGTCAACAAAGGGTAATATCATAAAACAAAATTTCTAACCATTACAGCATAGCATAGTGTTTAAGAATACTGTGTTTAGGATCCAGGCTGCCTAGAAATCCCACTTCCACTACTTATTAGCTGTGTAACCTTGGGCAGTTCACAACATTTCTTTGTTCCAGTAAAATGGGGTAATAACAGTATTACCTACTGGGTCGTTGTGAGGGTTATTATAATATTAAGAATATGACTGGCACACCATTAGCCTTATTCTCATGTTAATTCTTATTATCAGAAACCAATTTTCAAACTTAAAGCCCTAGCTTACAAATAGATGCCTTGAGATGCAGCGAGGCTGTCCATGATGCTCAGAAAGTGCCTTCATGAGTCTCTAAGCTTCTTCCTATCTCAGTTCCCTTAAAGGGTATCCCCAAGGCCCAATACATTACGTTTTGTTTTGTTTTTTACCTTCCTTTTTATTAGCTGGCAGTTCCTCCTACTTTATTGACAAAATGAGGGCATCAAGTTGAAATCCATCAACTTTTAACCCACGCCAACCACCAATTCCAACACCTCTCATTCTGTGTCAGTAGAAATTAATTTCCTTTGCCCATTGAAGGACAATTCCATGCTTATATGCTAGATCCCATACACTTCCATCTCTTCAAAGATGATCACCCAGTATTTGCCCCTTTCAATGTTTCCATCAAGACCTTCCTTTACACAATCGTTTTTTAGCAAATGTGTTAAAATGACCCCATCCTATAAAAAAAAACTTCTTCAATCCATCCACCCCAATGTCTTTTCTTCCTGTAAGAGATATACATCTTTAAAAAAAAAAATAGTAGAATTTGTTCCTTGTCTCCACTTTAAAATCACTCCTTTACTTCTCAACCTAACTTCTCTATGTTCATCTGCATCAAGCCATGAAGTACTCTCACTGTGACCACTGATAGCCTTAGTAACGCCATATCCGACAGGCATGTTTCGCCTCACTCATCTTCAGAGTGGTGTTTGATACTAATGACCATTGGCTAAGTAGGAAATTGTATCCTACTTTGACCTCCTTTAAAAGTGTTTGGCTATTTTTGATCTTTTATTTTCTCATATAAATTTACAATCGGTTTGGCAAGTTCTCAGGGGGAAAAAAAGTTGAGATTTCATTGGGATTGCATTGAATCTTTATATCAATTTGAAAAGAAATGACATTATAATATTGGATCTTCCAACACTTAGAAAAGATATATCTATACATTTATTTAAGTGTTCTTTAATGTCTGTACAAAGTTTTCATATATTTTTTTCCTATGGATTTGAACATCTTTAGTTAGACTTATTCCTAGGTATTCGGTGTTTTTATCTTAGTATAAATAGCATCATTTAAAAAATGTTTTGTTTGCTAAAAGTTTGTTGCTGGTACAGAGAAATTCAACTTACTTGTAAATTCTTTTGGGTTATTTGTGCATGCAATTATATTATTTAAAAGCGATTGCATCATCTACAAAAAAGTTTTGTTTCTTCCTTTCAAAACTCATACCTTTTATTTTTTATCTTGCTTTAATGTACTGTACAATGTTGAGTAGAAACATTGATAGGTGGCATACTGGTCTTTTTTTCCTATTCAAAATGGAAAAGGTTTTAATATGTCACCATGAAGTATTGCTTGCTATTATCTCCCTTTTTCCCCCAGGTAATCTTTATTCATCCTTCAAAAACCTGAGTAAATGTCACCTCACTTGGGAATTTTTCCCTGATTCACCCAATCTGAGTTAGAGTTCCCTTCTCTGCCTGTGTAATCCACTAACACAGTACTTATTATTCACAATGAATTCTGAGTGATAGTTCATCTGACTCTTCCTGTACCCAAACAATTCTTCGAAACTAACGAAGTGCAAAGAACATAGAAGGAAATCAATAATTATCTGTTGAATGAGTGATTAAAGTGGTACATTGTGGTTTCTTTTTTATTGAATATGGCTTTTAAATAATCGCTACATTCTCTTAACCAATATTTTCACAGGCTGGGGATGGAATCTATGAAGCAGAATGAATATAATTTATTATAAAGTGTTAATATACATTGAGGATAAAAACTAACTATGGTCTACTGTATCTGGTGTCATTGCTAATTCAAAGCACATACCACTAAGGTATAATTCCAGTCTTTCAGGATTTTATCTCCCAACTGGTGCCGTAACAGTTGTCAGTGGGCCATTCTACTTTTCTAACAGGCTACTTCTGTGTGATGGGATCTTACCAGTATACTCCATAGGTAGGAGCTCAAGGCTGCATTCTTTTTTTTACTGAGAAATAAGTTCCTTGGCCACTGAATACCTCGATGGTGAATAAAGTCAAATCCACTGACTACGAGCTGGCAAAAGTATTATAGGTAGGAAAAGCAAACCCATACCCAGAAGATAGATGATAGATAGATGATATAGATAGATGATAGAGTTGGAAAGATAGGTGATGATGGATAAATGATAAATAGATGATAGATGATAGATAAATAGATAGATATAGATGATAGATTATATACATATATACATATACATATATGTGTATATATATATATATAAATTTCAATAAGAACAAGCTACTGCCCCTCTATGATGAAAGAAGTCCAAAGTAATCAATCTGATGGCTAAATAGTGCCTCAGGAAATGGTGTCATATTGGAGATCCAGCATTGGCCTCTGTGAGAGAGACAATAGCTTAATAGCTGGTACAGACTTTACAATTTGTTGGAAAGATTCTCTCTCTCTCGTTCCTCTTAGGAATGTCATAAAAATTGAAACAAAAATTATGCTTAGTAAAAAAAAAAATGGGATGACATGCATATAATAAATATATTGCAATATTAATTACAGTGATTTTATATTTCCCAATAAAGTTAGTGTTTTCCAAAAATTTTATAATGGGCATGAGTTATTTTCATAATGAGAAAAATAATTTTATAAAAAGAAAGCTGATCAAAATAAGTTCAAATCTAGCTGTGCATCCCATTAACACCAATAAAGAAAAACTGCTTAGTTGCCTTCGTTTTTTCTCCCCATGATAATTATTTGCTCCATTGAAGTTAAATAATTTTGCCTTTTTATTTAAAAATTTAACCACACCAAAGTACAAACTTTTATTTCATTAGATGAAAATGATGCCTCTAATAGTCAGTGAGGATCTGAACCTGCCAACAGTCACATGAAATGAGCTTGAAAGCAGATTTACCTCCAGTTGAGCCTTGAGGTGACTGTGTCCTTAGCTGACTCCTTGACTGCAGCCTTATGCCACCACCATCCAGCTAAGATGCTCTCAAATTCCTGACCCTCAAAAACTGTGAGATAAATGTTTATTGTTTGAGTCTGCTATGTTTTGAGGTAGGGGAGGGAGTAATTTGTTATACAGCAGTAGCCAACTAATACATGCCTCAGGTCATCTTATATGTAAGTGTTTTTCAGATTACAAAGACTTCCACATAGTGATCTCATTCAATACACACAGTGATCATAGAGTATTGTCCCCATTTTACAGATGCAGAGGAGTAGTCACCCAAGATTACAATTAGTAAATTCCAGAGGGGGTGTGCTAGGAAGATCTCGGGTATTTTAACTCCCAGCCTGGGCTAGTTAGTTCTACCACATGCTACCCATTTAAAGAGTATCATTCAAAACATTTCTGCGAAAGTTGTCATTATAGTGAATTTCGTATCTGTAAAACATACACAAACATGACTTTCCCTGAGATAAATATCCATTAAAATGACATAAAATATAGCAAAAGAATCTAAAACAAAACTATTTTTCCCTTAAAAAAATAAACTTTTGCCTTATATAATTGTTTGAATATCAGCTCTTTTCTAACTAGGTGGCCCAGTATAATACAGAAAGGATTGGGCTAGAGAAAAATAAGAATTAATATGCTTTTGTCTCAGATAAATTTCAGCCTCAATTCACTGGCTAATTATGGCAGCAGGGCCTTGTTATAAAAATATTCTTGTAGAGGTCATTACGTAAGGCAGGTAAGTAACTAGGCAGATTATTTTCTCAGAATGTCTTGAAATTTTCAGACAAATCCACTAAAATAATAAGAAATGTGGGGTTCTTGCTAAGGAATGTAATCAAGAGACAGTTGTATCCAATTCTAAATTATCTACCTGAGCATCTGCCTTGTGAGTTTCCTGAGGACAAATCATCACCTCACATCTCAGAGCCTCAGTTTCCTCATCTTCAACGTTAGGCTGATTAAACTGTTTATCGGAAGGATTGTTGAGAACAGCAAATGAGGATGCTCTTTATCCTTCTAATAACTCCCACTCTGTCATCCCACTCCCGGTCTCCCTTTCTTCCCTATTCAACCTGGACCAGTATTTCAGACTCTCTCCTATCCCTATCCTACACTTAGTCTCATCCAGGAAAAACAAAATTCTCTGAATTAATATCACAATATTTTTCTGTCTTTATTGTTTTTTAATTTTCAATTACAGCTGACGTTCAATATTATATTAGTTTCAAGTGTACAGCATAGTGGTTAGACATTTATATAACCTATGAAGTTATCCCCCCAACAAGTCTAGTATCCACTTGACACCATAAATAGTTATTACGATATTATTAACTTTATTCCCTATGCTTTACTTTACAGTCCTATGACCGATTTTATATTAAGCAATTTGTACATCTTAATCCTTTCATCTTTTTCGCCCAGCCCTTCGACCCCTTTCCTATCTGGTAACCATCAGTTTGTTCTCTGTATCTATGGATCTGTTTCTGTTTTGTTGGTTTGTTTTGTTTTTTAGATCCCGCATATAGATGAAATCATGGTATTTGTCTTTCTCTGTCTGACTCATTTCACTTACTATAATACCCTCTAGGTCCATATGTGTTGTCGCAAATGGCAAGATTTTGTTCTTTGTTATGGCCAAGTAATATTCCATTGTGTATATGTATCACCTCTTCTTTATCCAATCATCTATTGATGGGCACTTAAGTTGCTTCCATATCTTAGTTATTGTAAATAGTGCTGCAGTGAACATAGATAGGGGTGCATATATCTTTTGTATTTCGTGTTTTGGATTTCTTTGGATAAATACCCAGAAGTAGAATTGCTGGGTCAAAAGGTTGTTCTACTTTTAATTTTTTGAGGAAACTCCATACTGTTTCATTTAGTGGCTGTACTAATGTGCAAACTCACAAATGGTGCACAAAGGTTCCCTTTTCTCCGCATCCTTGCCTACACTTGTTTTTTGTTTTATTGATGATACTTATTCTGACAGGTGTGAGATGATTATCTCATTGTCATTTTAATTTGCATTTCTATGATGATCAGTGATGTTGAGCATCTTTCATGTCTATTGGCCATCTGTATGTCCTCTTTGGAGAAATGTCTATTCAATTCCTCTGCCCATTTTTAATTGGATTGTTTGTTTTTTTGGAGTTAAGTTGTACAAGTTCTTTATATATTTTGAATACTAACCCCTTATTGGATGTATCATTGGTGAATGTCTTCTCCCATTCAGTAGGTTGTCTTTTCATTCTGTTGTTTTCTTTTGCTGTGCAAAAACTTGATAGATTGATGCAGTCCCACTTGTTTATTTTTCTTTTGTTTCCCTTGCCCAAGGAGATCTATCCAAAAAGAGATAGATCTGAGAGCACTGTCAAAGAGTTTACTGCCTATGTTTCCTTCTAGGAGTTTTATGGTTTCAGGTCTTACATTTACATTTCAATCCATTTTGAGTATATTCTTGTATATGGTATAAAAACATAGTCCAGTTTCCTTTTTTTGCATGTATCTGTCCAGTTTTCACTACAGTATGCATTGAATAGACAGTCTTTACCCCAATGAATATTCTTGCCTCTTTTGTCATAGATTAATTGACTATATAGGCATGGGTTTATTTCTGGGCTCACTATTCTCTTCCATTGATCTACGTGTCTGTTTTTATGCCAGTACCATACTGTTATGATTACTATAGTCTTGTAGTATAGTTTGATATAAGGTAGTATGATACTTCTAACTTTATTCTTTCTCAAGATGGCTGTGTCTTTTGTGGTTCCATATAAATTTTAAGAGTATTTGTCTTAGTTCCGTGAAAAATGCCATCAGTATTTTGATAGGGATTTCTATAGATAGCTTTGGGTAGCATGGACATTTTAACAATGTCAACTCTTCCTATCCATAAACATGGCATATGCTTCCATTTATTTGTATCTTCTTCAATTTCTTTCTTCAAAGTCTTATAATTTTTCAAGTACAGTTCATTTACCTGTTAAATTTATTCCTAGTATTTTTGATGCATTATAAATGGGATTATTTTCTTAATTTCTCTTTCTGAAAGTTCTAATATCACAATTTGTATTCTCTGTTTATACACCCAGAAGCTGAACACTGTTGGCAGAAATTACACATCTACGCAGGTAGGCACTATGTACTCATGGGTTCAATCTCAGTTAGTCCATGCTGCCATTCCTTGATCATTTCACTTGTTCTTTCTCGCTTTCCTTTCACATTCTTCTCAGTAAACATTGTAGATCTCTACCAGTCTCCTCAAATCATTATTCAATCTACTAGCCCCACACCTTCAGCAGACGAAAAAGTTTCTTTCTTTGTGAAGAATGGCTGAAGCCATCCTGGATAACTTCCTTTAACTTTCAGCCAAACCTCCCTGCAAACACATCTGTAGTCATACTCATCCTTAACTTCTGTCCTTCGGGCTCAGAAAGTACTACTTTCTTCCTCTTCTTAACAACCAACCACCCCTTCTACTTTTGCTGTCATCTCCATGCCCTCCATCTCCTTCTTTTCCCCAGCTTCCTGCTCCTTTGGTCACAACCTCTCTTGAAAGGCTTTGCCTTTCTGTTGACTCCTTCTCTTTAGCCAATAAATATCCTAAAGTATCTGTCTTCCTGAAATCCCTTTTGAACATTTGTCCCTTCTATTTGCCATCCAATTTCTTCACCTCTGCTTCTCATCTTTCCCACTGGCTATTTCCAACTCCTCACTTCCCATGCACATCTCAACCCACAGCAACCTGGATTCCATCACTATCAAACTACATTACATCAAGTGACCGTCGGCCTCATAACTACCAAATGCATTGGACACTTTCCATCCTTTATCTAACTTACTAGAACACTCATCTCCTCCTAGGTTTCAATGAATTGAAACGAAAAACAATCAACTAAGAGTAAGAAAACAGTGGCATCTGAAATAAACAGATTTTTTAATCCATTTTTCAAGAGTGCATCATTCCAAATAGTCTTTCCACTGAGTTACAAATAGCAACGGGAACCATTCGGCATGCACTAAATGGACTAAAATGATGCCATCGATTTAATGATAGATTCTTTGAGTGATTTAATTATCAAAACTATCCATTATCTACTTATTTGTGATAATAAAGAAGAATTAAATGATGGAAACAATACTATTTAAAAGTCCTGTTTTCAATATCATTAAAGCAACAAAAACCTCTCCAAAATGTTTTACTTAAATAATGGAAGCCTTTTTCAGAAGGCAAGAATAGGCAAGTGTTAAAAATTGATGAAGAAACATGGGCAGCCTTATTCTTTGCTACCAACTTTCCAGAATTCACTAAATATCTTACAGAGCTGAAACATAAAGTTCTACAGCTATAAGGAAAATCACAATGAAATTGGAAATAACAACCTCGAAAATTATGTGCAAGGTGCAAATTAGCAATACATCCAAAGATCTGTCCAAATTGTATAAAAAATGAAAATCAACAGTTATACTCACGTAGGGCAAAGTTAATAACAGAAATGCAATTAAGGAAGAATGTAACAAAAGAAATGTTTGTTTAGGGAAACTGAAAATTAAAAGTGTCATTCTTAGATGAGCAGTTTTGATGTCTAGAGGAAGGGAACTCTTTGATTTCTATATGCTTCCCTACCATGATATCCAATGGAGAATCCTAGGAAATTACTACATAGATGAAAACAATGTATTAGCAACGCATGGTGTTACGGGAGGCAGAAATGCTAGGTAATCATATTCTAAAAAGATAGCTAAGGCTGTAAACTGGATTGACCGATCAATATCACACAGCCAATTTACAACATTAAGTGGATACAGACCAGACATGTTGGACACCAAAATAGCAAAATGACTGTGACACATCTCAAAATTTTTGTTGAGGATCCAGTTTCAGGACAAGGTGTCTATAGCTTCTGGAAATTTCTAACAGAGAATAGGCAAGAAGGCAGCAAAGTGAGTAGCAGAGTATTTCATCAGGTACAGAGTGTGCAGACATATCACACAGGAAGACAGAGAGGTCCATCTTTAGGTAGAGCCCTGGCAGGATCCGAACTCCCACTTTCAAGGATTTTTCAAGACCAAGTCTGAATCCCATGATGGAGATTAGATAAGTTTCCTACAGCTGCTGCAATAAATTACAACAAACTAAAAAAAAAAACAAAAAAACAAAAAAACAAAAAATACCCCCACAAATTTATTATCTTACAGTCCAGGAAGTCACAAGTCTAAAATAGGCCTCACTGGGTTTAAGATGAAGGTGTCAGCAGGGCTGTATTCCTTTCTGAAGACTCTAAGGGAGAATTTCTTTCCTTGCCCTCTCCAATTTCCAGAGGCTGCCTGCATTCCTTGGCTCATGGCCCTTTCTTTCACCCTCTAGACAGCAAAAGCAAGTTGAGTTCTTATCACGACATCACTCTGACCTCTTTTTCTGTCTCCCTCTTCTAATTTAAAGACCCTGACATTACGTTAGTCCCACCTGGATAACTCAGGATAATCACCTTATTTTAAGGTGGACTATTTTGCAACTTTAATTCCATTAACACAATACATTCCCAGTTTCTGGGGATTAGAACATAGACATCTTTGGAGGGTCAATATTCAGCCTACCACAGAGGCAGAGACAAATTTCTGGAATAAGGACTTGGAATGACGATAAAAGCAGAAATCCAGTTCAATAAAATGGAACAGTTAGTAAAAAGCTTATCTTTTGGAAATTTGGGTAGGTCCAATTTCAAAAGAGAAAGAAAATGGAGAAAATAATTGAGCCATACTTCTGGAAACAACTTGAAGGCAGATAAGTCATCCCTGAATGACATTGATATTAAAGTTCCATTGCCCAGTTGGGCAGTGTAAGGGTTGGTGGAAGAAACTAAGCCTATGAAAGTACTTGTCATTGCAGGACCCCAAATTATAAACTACTGGCATGCCATTGGGAAGGGGACAGGATGGTTGTTTTTAGTTAGCAAATGAGATGAGTGGAAAAGTTATCGTGACAGTTATTTTGAGATACTGGCCTATATTCTTTATCCTTCAGTTATTTCCCCCTTTCCCATCCACGTTTCCACTCTCAACTCATTCGGAGAGACAGCTGGTCTCTGCTCATTCTTAGGGAAGAGGTAGCAAGGGAAAAATCAACAAACCTACAGTTTTCTTCCTGGCATTTATGTTTCAAAAGTGTGCATTCTCAACACACAGGACTAAAAGTATTTGAGAGCATCATCAGTGAGAACTGGAGATTTGAAGGTAATGAGACTTCCAGCAGAGCCTTAAGAAGATTACAATGCCTTGCAGAAAGAGAGGCAGGAGAGAAGTGCTAAGAGTATAGGTGTTCCTGGATCTAAAAGCAACCAGCCCTGCTGAGAAGTTGGCTCCTGCTGTGGACAGGAAATGAATTTGTGATGAGTCTAAGCAGGTGGTGCTCCAGCAGCCTCACAGGAAAGTGCCATCTTTGTGGCCCAGTGGAACAAGAATGGAGCAAAATAATCCTCATGTCCCAGACACCGAACCACAAGTAACACACCTGCTGGATAAGAAATAATGTGGACAGATAAACTTCAGGATCAGATTTTCCCCACTTCCGCCTCCTTGGTAATATTTAACAACCTCCCATCCTAGAAAAAGTGTACTTTAGAGGAAACTCTTGAATTGACTGAGATTAGATTTCTGTCATTCCAACAAAATGGGAATTGGAAAAAAAAAAAAAAAAAAAACCAGATTCCTAGAGACAATGAACAGCTATTCTAGGTAAAATTACCATAATAGCTCTAATGAGGAAACTCTTGAATGGGGCTGAAATAATAGGCATACATCTGAATATACTCCTTCATGTCAGCTTTCTTTACTAGAGATATCAATGCAGACTAAATTAGACATTAATATATTATTGCATACTACATAAGGTTGATTAAATCAGGGCTTGAAATCTGTAGAAATGCAGTTGAAAACAGGTGGGGGGTGATTAAGCATTTCTGGTGAGGAATGGTGTTCTTTTCTACTGCTTGCATTCATGGACGTTTTATTCATTTTACTTTGGTAATCATCAGAAGTGAGTAATTTTACATCAAATAAGTATTCTTCTCAAGCAGAGATAGTGATAATAATTGAATTGAAAAAATAGTTTACATTTATCCGAGGTAATCTCAATGGAATTCAAAATGTTTTCTCTCATAACTTTAAAACATACATGAAAAGCCTACTAGCTGTGAACACCCTCTGTCCTGTGCCAGTCAGTCTAACACGGAGGGTCAAGAGATGGAGAGAAGTTTGGGAAGAGACTTCTCTTCGGCATGCGCCATCTAGCATGTATAATTCCCAAGAATCAGTTGCGTTGGCTGTCAAACATGTTTATGCCATTTTTACTTGTTTTTCTAATTCTGTGATTGAACTAAATATTACATAAACCTATGGAGTGAGTGTAAAAAGAACATTTGTTGTTATGAAAACTTGAATCCCTTTGGAAAGACTCGATAAATGCAAATTGCTTTAAAAATTGACACCAAATTAGACATGGGCAAAGAAAAGTAAAAGACAGAGAGGGCGGAGCAGACAATCCCCGAGGAAGCTTGACTGAGATTGCTTCCCTGGAGTCTAAGTTCTCACTTAAGGAAAAAGAAACACCAGTGGAAATAATAGCCTATGCATTATGAGAGTAGATTGTTGAAGAATGGCTTTTTAAAGTGAAAATTCCAACATCTCAGAGTACAAATGTGAAATAGTTTTCATTTTGGAGTAACTGCCACCAACTGTGCTCTAGCAACCTCTCTGGGAGTCTTGTTTTTATGGTAAAATATTAAAAATATTTATTTTTCAATTACAATTGGCCTATAATAGTATATTAGTTTCAGGTGTACAACACGGTGATGAGACATTTATATAACTTACAAAGTGATCACCCTGATAAATTTAGTACCCATCTGACACCATACATAGTTATTACAATATTATTAACTATATTCCCCATGCTTTACTTTACATCCCCATCACTACTTTGTAACCACCAATTTATACTTCTTAATCCCTTCACTTTTGTCATCCAGTCCCCCAAATCCCCTCCCATTTGGCAACCATTGAAATGTTCTTTGTATCTATGAGTTCTTTTCTGTTTTGTTTGTTCCTTTATTTTGTTCCTTTATTTGTTCAACGTCCAATATCATCTCTTTACATAAGTAAGACAACTTGGAATTCCAATCAGACCTACACTGAAAGAAGAGGGCTTGATCCCTATTGCAAAGGATTGGCAAGTGAATGTCATGTTTATGACATGTACATTTGACGATTTCTCTTATTTGTTAGAACTAGTTTATCATCTACAGTATCCTGGATGTAAAACAAATAAAAAGCACTCCCCTTTTGTTTCTTGAGGTTCTGAGGTTGCAATTTAGCTTGTCACTGTCATCTTTTTAAAACAACTATTCCTGAACAGCCACCTTAGATTCTGCTTTTATATAATTTGCCTCAACATAGTTATTTAATTTCTTACCACTTGTCCTCTAAAACAGTCAATGCAAGAACTTTTTAAGCCATAGAAGATTCTAGAACAAAGATTATAAATAATTTCTCATGCCAATCTTGCCCATTCTTTCAAAGTGCTCTAACCTGTTGTCTTCACTGAGTCTGTGTTGTGTCAAGTAAAACAGATCCTTTTGAATGAAAAATATCATTTTTGCATTCAATGCAAATCATCAGAGTGGTTTTCTGATTTTTTCGACATATTTATTGTTCAGCAATTGTTAATTCTACCTGTAAAATGCATTTACAAATATAGGTATGCAACATATTTACAAGTGAGAAGCTTCAAGCTTGCTTTTGGGTTATAACCTGTTGCTTTCAAGGCCATTGCAATCATAGCAACCCATTAAAATCTCTGAGAAAAACCGCCCTTGAACAATTTCTATTGTATTTTTTCTTTAGCAGGTCCTGCATTTTAACATTTTTTCATATACACACTTGCCTAAACATTTAAAGACTTCTTTCATTTTTATTGATCTAATAACAGTAAATCATATGCTAATTCAGTAACAGTGACTAGAATAACCATTATAACTGACCTACTGATTCCATTCTCTCTTAATTCTTTATTAATTACTGTTAGCCTTGTGTCATCTCAAATATTACAGCCCTGCTTATCAGTTTCTGATAACTGCAGTTATTTTTACATAAATAATGACCTAAGCTTTTGAAATTTTAATTTCTATTTTCAAAATTATTCTCAAGCCAAAGATATGTATATTTAACTTGGAGAGTTTTACTTACAAAGACTTTAATGAAACCCTAAGGATCAGT
The DNA here is from genome assembly GCF_000325575.1 of Pteropus alecto. NCBI lineage: Eukaryota > Metazoa > Chordata > Mammalia > Chiroptera > Pteropodidae > Pteropus > Pteropus alecto. The sequence goes on along the minus strand of NW_006435837.1, from coordinate 6,260,756 downwards.
GTGCCTTTCTATGCCCTATAATATATCTCTTAAAATCCGATCTACAGGTACCTGCAGCCCAATCACCTGAAATGCTTCTTTACAGTCCAGGCTCCTGAACAGGCATCTCAGAGGATGAGGATGAAGATCTAAGAACCTACATAAGTGACTCTATGGATACCAACTTCTAAATGTCAGAAAAACTTCACTGTCCAAGAAGATGCAAAAATAATGAAAACTACCAAGGCAATCAGATATAATGAGATAGCTCTAGTGACCTATATGGGAAATACATTTCTACCATTTAAGACCAGCATATAAAAAACCAGTATATATAATGCCTGGGATTAGTTGAAGCCACCTTAAGTCACTTGTTTTTTGCAGCACGAATTCATTCAACAAATACTTGTGGAGTGCATACTATATGCGAGGCACTAGGTGATAAGAAGTGTTCCTGATGACCTAAAGACACACTCACCTTTGTCTACTGGGCCGTGCAGAGATTTGGCTAGGCCTCTTTCTCTGAACATTTCAATATGGGCTATAAGTTTAATAGTCAGGTCCAAGGTGAGGGGCCAAGGTGGATGACAGTTTGTTGAATTAGACTGGAGTCTCAATCCTACTGATTAGTTTATACTCTTTGTAAGGGGAAGGGCTATTTATCATTTATCTTTGTGCCACCCCACCCCCATGGTACCTAGCATAATTTTTCTTGCAAATGGGAAATAACTGATAAAAAGTTTTTAAGTGAGTATAACTGAATGTTTTATGTACCATCCTATTTTAATAAAATTTGAAATATGCCATGCATTTTACTGGGGCAAGATAAAGGTCAGAAATATAACTTCCTAGGTTTATGCCATACTTGTATTTTCAAGATAATTAGGCTCTTGTTTTTGACAAGTGTTTGGATAATTATATCCTAAATATGCTGAGGCAGCTAGCTTCCAAAACTAACAAATGAGTCATGACTGTAAAACATACCAAAGATTTTTGAATGGGACACCTAAAGAGTCAATAAATTTTTGCTGAAGGAAGTAATAGTAATTTTGTTAGTGATAAAAAATATCATTAAAGGCAGAATTGAATTAAAAGGTAAAACACAAACAAACAACAAGAACAACAACAACAACAAAAAACCTTAATCTGAAAGCAGTAATCCTCATGCAGCCCTTCTGGAATTCCAACTTTTGTTATCTTCCATGACCCTAAAAAATCTACGAATACTCAAAAGGTGCTTTGTCTTCTGGAATGAAGCTCTTCCTTAAAGTTATTGTGGATTTTACGAGAAAGTTCTGGATCTAAAATAGAGGTGAAAACAGGATTTCTATGGCATATTACGAAGTATTGTTTGCTTCAGCCAACCCCAGTTCCTGGCAGTAGGTTCTGAAAAGCATAGTAAAATTAATACTCTTTGAACAAGTAAAGAACTTTCAATTTTCACTTAGATCCAAGTTATTTTTTTTTTAAAAAGACATGGAAACAAGTACTTCTAAAGTAGAATTTGAATTCTTCCATTTGACTTTGTGGAGCCTTTTCTTTAAACCTTTGACTATTTCTCCTAGACGTAGAATGAAACTAGGTAGGTAGCATGAGAATTTTGGTTCATTGATTTTAGTTAAATAAGATATTATTGCAGTTTGAAAACTGAATGAGTCATTTTGCTCAGATAGCACAAGTCACCAGAAATCTAGCCAATGGAATACTATGAAGAAATGCCCTATCCTGGGAGTTTATTTTTTATTTTATTTGGTCTCTGATGCTTATTTTATGCCTGATAGAGAAAAGAAGGAAGAGAAATTTTGCCAAGAGCATGTACAGCAATGGATGCAACAGCATTATCTTACTCTGCCAGCCATCAGCCTCCTCTTATTTTTCTATATTGTGTCATCTCTTCCTTTAGTAAAGAAATTTACTTGTTTCTATTGTGTTGTACAGATAATTTTTAGAAATAAACATCAAACAAGAACTCTATTTTTATTAAAGACCTTTAATACATATATATTTAT
>NW_006435837.1:6247798-6258584 GCF_000325575.1 Pteropus alecto | reverse complement strand
AAATATATATAATATCATTGATATTTTGGCTTCATATTTTCGTAACAATGAAGGAAATGTTGTAATGTTAGAATTTAAGTATTATTATTTTAAGAATACAAAGAAAGTTTTCTCTTTTGATTATCACAATTTAAGGGAAAAATATATCTCTCCTTTTTCTTCAATGAAATACAAAAAATAATTAAATAATCTTCAGTTAATGAGAATATTTAATTAAACAGAACCTATTCCTTGATAACATAAAAAATTAAGATTCAAATTTCCTTCATGCAAAATAAATATATGAAGAATAGAATTAATAAGAAAATTTATATTTTGGTAAAATAAATACACATGCAAGAACGTTTAGTATTTTTGCTTGAAGACTGTAGCGGTAGCTCACATTGCCTCCTTCAACAATGTTTTTACTTTCTAAGGCCCCATTTTACAGGATTGCAAACACACCTTAAGAAGTTTGAACCATTGGCTATTCACACCATGATGGTTTCAGTGGACTCATAACTAGATAAAATTGTCTCCAGTAAACAGAAGCTTGAATTTGGATAAAAAGAGAAGTAATTTTGCAGCCTGCTTTGCAAGACAATGAAGCCACTTTGAATCTGAGGGTAGAATATCAAAGGCAGATGGGAACAGGCAGAGATTAAGGAATAAATCCTCCATTTTGCTCAGAACTCTAGCATTAGTGATGGAAAACTCTCTGCAATGTTTCTAGATATTTTTAGTAGAATGCCATTTTCAAGTCACTGATACATCATTTTCTCTTGGCTTCCATTATGTACACTCTCTCAGTTTTCCACTTAGTTTACTGGCTTCCCCTTCTCAATTTCCTTTGCTGGCTCCTTCTCCAACCTAGATACTGGCTATCTCATGGTTCAGACTGGGGCTTCTTTTCTTCTAGTTTTCCCTTTGTTAGCTTGATCCAGAACACTGGTTTTAAATACCATATATAAGCCAATGCCCGCCCCCCCAAAATGTGTCCAGTCCCAGATTCTCACCTTAAATCCTAACTCCCAATCCGAATGCCCACCAGAAATCTTCACAATGTATATATACCTGAAAAGCATCTCAAACTTAACATGTCCAAAATAGAACCATTGATTTTCTCCCTCAACTCTGTCTCCCACCTAGTCTTTCCCATTTTAGTTTGCTCAAGACACAAACAACCAATCCACTGTCTTTTCTTGTTAGGTTCTAACTCCAAAATATGCCTCAAGTCCATCTCCTTGACCATGTCCTACTCTGTGCCTTTTGTGTACCACCTGGACTACTGCAACAGTCTCCTGCGTGGCCTTCCCTCTGCCTCCCTGTCTCCCTTCCGACATCATATTCACAGAACAGAAAAAGAATTCTTGAAAACTGTTTGTCAGGTCAAGTTACCTCCTTAGATCACATTTTTCAGTGATTCCTCAAAGCACGTAGAAAAATGTTTCAGTGATTCCTCAAAGCACGTGGCCTTTTTGGTCTTCTCCTGCCTCCACCTCCAACCTTGTCTCATTCCACAATTGTTCTGTAAATGAACACCAGACATATCGGCCTCCAACTTGCCAATCTGTCCCCCATTCTCGGCACTTGTATTGCCTGCTCTCTCTTCCTAGAACTCCCTTTCCTAGATCGTTGCATGATTAGCTTGTTCTTATTCTTCAAGTCTTAGCTCAAACATGACCATAGAGAAGTTTCTCTGACCTTCTTCACCCTGTAATAGTGGTTCCTGCCACACTACATGGTTATTCTTAAAATACTGTATTCTTAATACACTGTTTTCTACATACAATTAAAAGTTGAAGGCATCTTTATTTACTTTACTTTTTGTTTTCTAGTTTATTCACAGAATGTGAGCTCTTTGAAGGTACATAAAGTAATGGACACTTTGCACGTCAAATTACCCCATAGAAGCATTTAAGAAATGATTAGTTCATGGTGGCACATGTTTTGTAGGAAAAGAACAAGGTGGAAGAATTAATATTGTTCTCCTTGGAAGGAAAGTCAATCTTTTACTTTATCACAGGGCCACCTTTCTTTTGTCTCCCTCCTCTGCATCTTTTTTTTTAAAAAAAACCTCCGATCCCTCCGTCAGAAGAACCTTTAGAACGTGCCTTTTAATCTACCTTTTCTGAGAAAGTAGAAAGAATATTACTACATAGTTTCAGTTTTTACCTCTTTCTTAACATTTCCAAGTCAACAAGTCTGCTTTACAAAGAAAAATATTACTCATAAAATTTATTCTCTACCTCTATTAAAAATTTTAAATAGAAATAGATGAATTAGCCTATTCATCTCTAATTAAATAAGATAATAAGACAGCCAAAAGATCATTTGCCACAGTCTTCTATTCAAGATCTGAAAATATTGCATAATTATAACTTCCTACCATGGAAATAGGATGTCAGTTCATTGATAACATTTTCAGATGAATCTCATTGTTATTATTCCCATCAAATCATTCAAAAACATATCTGTATCTCAAAACTGAAAATAGAAATGGCAATACAACTTAGATTTAATGAAGAAATTAACAGTCAGGTAATTTCAAGGTATGATAGCAAAAGAGCAATAAGCATATTTTATTTCCTTTTTTTTATATTCACCTCTCTCCTACCCTATTTCATTTCTTACATAAATGTATCTAACTTTGAATGGTCTTGCTTATGTTCCTGATGAAACTGCTATAAATGGGATGTAAGTGAAATAGTAATACTCCCATCCTAAATTTCTTTTTAAAAAAACTTTTCCAGTTAGGCAATTAGCTAATTTAACACCTACTAGGTACATAGGGAGAGTTTAAGAGATACATAGTAATGACTTTGATTCAGCAAGTATCTATTGAGCACATCCTATGTGCAAGCCAATATGCGAAATGCTAGAGAATGCAATGGTAACTAAGACAAAGGGCAATAGAGCTCAGTGGCTGAGAAGACAGACTTTGGAAATGTGGCACTGGGTTCAAATCCTGACTCTACCCCTTGTTAACTGGATTATATTACCAAGTTATTTAAACTCTCTAAGCCTTACATTCATCTATAAAACTAAAAGTATTACTTGCCTCATGTGCTGGCTTTAAGGAATAAATGTGGTCATATGCAAAGGGCTTAACACAGTGCTCAAAAATGCTTCTTATTGTCATCAGAATGATTAGTATTACGTGATCCGGGTCTTCAAGAGCCTAGGCTCTAATGGGAGAAATATGTATGCAAAGAACATGCCACCTGTGTTTGTCCATAAGTGAGTCAATCAAAGGCTCCAAGTTCACAAACCACTCTTTTAATTACTAGATAATTGTTTTTTTGCCACACAATAAAATGTCAGTTCTGTCCACACATGGAAACCAGTTTGTTGTCCCAGAATAACTTGAACAATCTGATTTTCTAAATATGGAATTTAATCTACTTAGTCTATAATAAGAAAATCGTATTATTCTTCCATTTCCTTAAAAAATTAAGATAATACTCCTTTGCTGACAATATTTTATGTGCTCTTATAAAATTCTGAGCAAAATTATGAAAGGTGAACACATAATTCTTAAATTAGAAATATTATTATAAAAGTCCAACTTCCATTTTTATTCTCAACATTCAAGAGGGTTTTGTTAAACCTCAGCACTAGAAGAACAAATGAAATGAGCGACATTGTTAAATTAAAAAGAGCATAGACGGAAACTTTTTAAAGCATTTTGAGCATTAGCCAGACTTCTCTCAGCCAAGGCAATGAGCAAATTCTTTTTCTCAAGATTTGCCTCAAGCTAGGTCTTTTTGTCCAATGGTAAAATTATCTGGAAAATTCAGTTCAGGAAACATCTACAAAACATTTCTTATGTTTGGGATACCATGGATTCTCAGAGCTGAACAAAACACAGGTCTTTCTTTCAAGGATTTCTGATGCTAGTTCTGAAGACAAACAAGCAAACCTACTCTACTCCAATTATTCTAAAATATCGATTATTTATTCATTTTTATCATCTCTAAAATTGAGATGTATCTTTCAATCAATGCCAATTTATAGCTGCTATTAGCCAGGTGACATTCATGATATAGTATTGCCTGCATTAGTTATCTACTGCTTCATAACAAATTACCCCAAAACTTAGTGGCTAAAGAAAATGACATTTATTCTATGAAAGATTTTATAGACCGGGAGAGTCAGGTATAATCTAGCTGAGTCCTATGGCTGTAGAACTCTCTCAAGCTGTAATCAAGGTGTTTTCTGGGGCTGTGATTACCTTAAGGCTCAACTGGGGGTAGATTCGCTTTCAGGCTCACTCAAGTGATTTTTGACTGGATTCAGTTTCTCATGGGCTGTTGGCCAGAGACCTCCCTTGATTACTTGCTTAGTAGTTTCATAAGGTAGCTCTTGGAATGACATGTGGCTCTATTAGAGTGAGGAAGCAAGAGAAAAAAAGGGCAAAAGATAGTCTGATAGCCAGAAAGAAGTCAGCCTTTTGTAACCTAATCTCAGAAGTGTCATTCCATTACTTTGCCGAAGTCTATTCATTAGAAGCAAGTTACTAGGTCAAACTCTTACTCAGGGGAGAGGAATATACAAGGGTGTGAATACCAGGAGATGAAGATCAGTGAGCGCCGATTTAGAAGCCGTCTACCACATAGCCTGTGAATATGGACCTCAGTTCATTCCTAGGGGTATGACTGGCCATGGCAATCCTTTGACATTTGGTCAACAAACAATTTAAGGACAATTTGAGGGAGGAGAATGACTCCTACTTGTCTGAAAATGTTTCGTAAGCACCTTTAGGTAGTAGAATGTATGTCAAAGGCTTGGGAGAAAATCCAGAGACACTAGAAGAGCGCACTTTAAAGAAATGTTTCAGCAACAAAGCTGCTAATGAGACAACATATGTGAGAAAAGACGGACATGAATGACTCTGAATAACAAATGATTTAGAAAATTTGGACCCTGAATGAGAAAAGATTTTAGAAATACTTTGACCAATTTATTTCATGTATATTTTCCATTTTTAAAAATGTGTAATAGTGATATGATTAAAACTTATCTTAATGAATGTAAAACAGTTCTTTTAATAAGTTTAAAATTTTAACACTGAAACGATATTGAAAGTATCATGTCAGAGTTTAACTGGCAACATTTTTTCTTTGTAAGTGTTACATGAAATAACTTCCTACAATTAAAGGCATCTTAAATTCAATGAAGAAACAAATACAATACAACATGATGAATTCGAAAAATAGAAGTGAGTTATCTCTGTTTATGGACTCTCTATGCCTAAGAATCTGCAATGTAGCCAAGACGTGTCTTTAGTGAATCACCTATCTGGACAGTTAACCACATTATTTAAAGTTCAACAAAAATGAACAACTAGAATGCCTGAAACAGTAGAGAAAAAACTGTTAAAGATGATGATAAATAACCTCATATATTTGAGCAATGGAAATGAAGACTTATCAAGTATATTAGAAATAAGTATCATCAAAGTGAGATAACTTTTTATAAGTCTCAGTTGTGGTTCCCAACCTACAATCACAGCCCCAAAAGTTAGGAATTCTTGCAGAGTCCATGAAACATTTTATATAGAATGGCTAGATAATATCTCAAACAGTTTTGAACCACTATTTTTCAAATATATTAACGATGCTTTATTATTCATTAAATACACATTATTTTCAAGTAATTTTTGACATCATCTTAACTATTTATTGTGATTTATTTAACCAGCAGACATTAGAAATGCAACTATTGTGCAAGTAAAGAGTCTATAAAATTTTTACTATAAAAAAAAATACCCTCTGTGACAAATATTCTGGGAACCACCGTCTTCAGGCTTCCTGAGTTGCAAACCTAAGCATGTTCAGAAATGATTCATTTTCTACATGCCCATACCCTTAGGAAAATCATTTATCTCTGTATACTAGATAAAGACCTATCTGTTGCTATCACTCTTTCTATTTAAAATTTCATACCCGTAGATAAAACTTGTCATGACTTTAGAAAGAACCCCATTTTTATTCCAACACGTTGAAAGGAAATCCATTTTTTCTGAGAATAATAAATTGAATCCTAAAAGGATTTCTTTTTCTCTCTTGGATCCTTAAAGTCAGGTTTTCCTTTTAACTAATGGCAAGCCATCTTTCATTTTTTAATAGCATTAGCCTAAGAATGTTGGTTTAATTTTTTCAATTTAAATGGTTGAGTCATAGTGCAGCGATGATTTTATTATACAACTGAGAACACAGAATATTAAAAATTAGCCAAGATAATAAAACTATTAGTGCTCTGTCACAACCAACATGATTTATTTGCTTGCCACCAAAGATTAAATTAGTCATAATTCAGCTATATATGTGATAAAACGAAAAGAGAAAATTTTAGTAAGTATACTCTTATTAACATGTTTTCTGTTCATAAGAGGCTCCAAGTATCTCTTGATATGAGATCTAGGGTTAACAAAAATTCAAATACAGGCTTATATTCTTCTACGCACAACTTGAGTACAGTTGCCATTTATTTGTAGGTTCAAGATCAAGAGAGGGATTCGATTTGAGTATATGTTGTTTTGAATAAAGGAGGCTTGAGAACCATGTTCATACTAATATAAGGCAAACTAATATAAGCCAACTAATCTTTCCTCACCTGTTAATTTGATAAATTTCTCAAATATCCACTTGAGAAGGAACATGAAAGGAAGGTACTCTATTTTCAATAGGCAATTTGGCATTAGCTATAAGAAATAAGTATGGATACCTGGCCAACCCATCACTTAAATTTTCAATCAACAAATCTTAATTGAGTGACTCGTATGTACTCAGTGTGAGGCTATAGTCGGACAAACAACAGTGAACAATACTTGATGGCCCTGCCCTCAGGAAGCCTGAACTGTATTGAGGATTCAGAAAGGAAATAAATCGCTGCAAATTAATGGCAAAGACTCCACAAAAAGGGTTAATCTAAGATGCTTTGAAATCATAGGAGAGTTTCCCAATCCAGTGATAAAGAATCAAGGAAGACTTCTCAGGGAAAGTTAGCCCGGGAACTGGTGGAGTGATAGGTAGCGATGGGGAAGAGAAGTGTTCCAATTAGAGGGAAGAGCAAACACGAAGTTCCCCATGAGACGCTGTATGAGTGGGACGGGGGAACTGAAAGGAAAGGTTCAGCCTGTTGCTATTAAGTGAAATAGGAAATGAAATTCTGAAGTCTTTATTGGCTTTTGTGATCACCTTTACATTAGAGAAAAAGGGACACAGTCAGTGTGATATTGTACACGCTCCAGAGACTTTAAAGTGGGTGATAACTTCCAGTAATACAGGAGGGAACAATGTAACAAACTTTAAATACATGAATACTTATAAAGGACAACACATAAACTGTGTTGGATTACTAGTTTGAGATTGACACGCCCTCTACCCGTAACAGGAAATACGCTTCATTGGAATGCTGAGATGCCTCTGTGGATTTTTCTTCTTACATTTTCTAAGATACATTTTTCGTGTGTATATTTATGCTTAAGTCAATAATAAAATATGATTCAGATGAGAAATATTTTTTGGACATCACATATCTTAGTAAACCATTTAAGGTCTAAACTGTGATTAGACTGTGGTCAGGGAACTCAAAATGAGATGTGGCTGTGACAGACAGACACAGTCATGACTGGGCCAGGGTCAGAGTCAGCTTTATAAAACATGGCCCTAGGATCTCCTCCTACCTACCTTGGAGAGCCTAAGAAGAGTTAAGGCCTAGGAGGAGCAAAACAGTTTTGGGTATTCCTCACAGGCTGCGACAGCCTGGGATATTTAGGTTTCGAAAAGGTAACTTTGATTTGAAAAACATATAAACTTAGAACTCTGTTGTTTTCTAACATACCATGAAATTACAGTCGGTGAAAAATAAATGAAAAGGCAAAAACAAAGAAGTTTCAATGTCGTTTAATAACAATTGTAACCGACCTTGAAAACCCATTGCGTCCTTTATTATCACAGATGTTAAAAACCGAGGATGGAGCTGGTGGGGACAGGGGGAGTGGAAACAGAAAAAGAAATGGAGATTCTGAATGGATGAGAAAAGTGAGGCAGAGAGAGTCCAGCCTCTGCCTCCCGGGGCTGCCCATCACGCCTCAGTTACCCTTCCCAATTGCCCCTCCCTGAAACACCTCTGATGCCATCTCCATTTGTCTAAGAGACAAGCCATGCAGAGCTGGCTTAAATAGCCGTAGTGATTGATCTTTACTTTTGTAAGTATTTGCTCCGGTCATCAGCAGCTTTTCTCAGCCTCCAGTACAGCTCTGGCGCTCAAGAGTAATCCATGTGTAAGATCGCATTACAGTGGGACGAGTAACTCAGTCAACCAAAGTGAATCTTTTTGATAACAAAGTATTTATTCAGCTTCGCTCGTTGGATGAAACTGAGCCCGGGGGTTAAAACTGACAGTTTCCTCTGTACCAAAGCTGTAACGCTGAGCTCAGATGTGATTAAAAACTTTTATCGCTAAGCAAAAAAAGTAAACAAGCTAAAGCAAAGGTGAGATGGCTGACTCAGAAAATGGCTTCAGAATAGGACCTCTCATCTGCATCCTAGTTGCTTATTCCCCCGCCCCCCATACGTAAACCTGCATATCATTAACTCCTCAGATTTTAATGCTAAAAGGATACACTGGAGAAGAACAACAGCCTCTCCCCGAGGACGAGGACTGACCAAGCAGGCACATGCCTTCTGTTTAAAACTGTAAATTAAAAAAAAAAAAAAATTTTTAACGCCTACAGCACCTGGTCTTCCTAGGTGGTCTCCCATCCAAGTACTAAAATGGCCTGATCCTGCTTAGCTTCTGAGATCAGATGAGATTGGGCTTGTTCAGGGTGGTATGGCCATAGACTACAATTTAATTTTAACAGCAGTATTTTATTTTGAAGGACTGTCAGGTAAGCAATATAAATACAAATCCCCTGAAATTTAATTAATGTCAAAGTTCAAGTGTATGATTATAATATTTGAGATACATCTTAAATACATTATAGTTTTTCAATGTTGAAGGCAATGTGCTAAGCAGTCTTAGTTCAAAATGTTATCTAGAACACTTAATTAAAGAAGACATTGCTCTTCTTGTGGCTTTTGAGAAGTAATTAAAAGAAATATTGAAGCCTGAATTTTGTGGTTGTTTTTATAACCATGATATTTAAGAAGCAATATTTTCCTGCTCTAATAGACACCAGCTCATCATTGTGGAGTTTGAGGTTAAAAACAGCTCGATTCACAAATGAGTAGGTGAGTGGTTTCTCGACAGGGTTGTTAGATTTAGAAAATAAAATATATGACGTCCAGTTAAATTTGAATTTCAGATAAACAGACTGAATTTCAGATAAAGATAAAGCATAACTTGGTCTAAGTATATCCCACTGAATTTCAGATAAACAACAAAGAATTTTTGTGTATTTTCCAAGTATGCATGGCACATACTTATACTAAAAAATATTGTTTATCTAAAATTCAAATTTAACCGGGTGTCCTGTATTTTATCTGACACCCTATTTCTAGACGGTATTTGAAAGGCTCCCAAGAAATTTGCTCACTTAAAAATCTTGCCTTGTGAGATGTTAGTTCCTATATGTGGTGCCATTGTTATTAAACTATACACAGATCTCTTCCTGAGGTGAGGAAAGACAAAGTTTTCCCATTAAAATTTATAATCCCAATACGCAATCCTTAAAAGAAAGACACAATTCTTTATGTTCTGATATAGGATTATCTCCAAAATAAATTATTAAACTAAAAAGAAAAAACAAAGCTTTTTGCAGCATGTGCATATTGAGTAATAATGAGGGCTGTCTCCAGGGAGCAGGACTGGGGTGAGGGGTGGGGGTGACCGAGGAAAGGAGTCTGCTTTTTTCATTCTACTATTTTGTACATTTTGAATTTTCTATCATGTGCATGTGTTATCGATTCAAAAACAAATAAGTGTGAATGAACAAGCAAAAAAGCAAAACAAAAATATTTTCTTTCCAGGACAAAACATCCCAAGAGATAATGTTTGGTAGAAATTATTTCATTCACTTCTTGGATTTCCTATTTGACCTTATCAGGTCACCTGAATAGCTCTGCGAACATGGAGGTAAACTACTTTATAATCGTGCATGGACTCAGCCTTATTGAAACGTATGTGATATTTTAAAGTGGAAAAAAAATCTATTTTCTATAAAGCTGTAACTTTTATCTATAAGAGTGTGCATATTTTATATGCTTTATATATTTCACTCATTTCGTTCTCGACTTATTACTCCTATTTTTCGCCATGGGCTTAAATTCGCTCCAGGTCCCGCTCTCGCCCTCGAGGTCCCGCCGACGCCCCCGCCCTCGCGTTCCCCCTCTCAGCATAAAATTAGAAAGCGTCACTTGTGAATAATAGGAAACAGAGGGATCTATTTTTACCTAAGTTTCACCAGCCACGTTTTTCTGCTCAGGCTTCCATTATAAAATCAATTTTCAGGCTACATGGAAAGGGGTTATTTTGAAGACCAAGTTCATAATTAAATCTCATGTTTGAGCTAAGAAAAACCAATGGAACATGTATGCGCGACACACGTAACACACATCTTAGCAACATGTCAGTGGAATTAAAAGTACACGGAAATGTTTGGTAAAACCGAAAAAGCCAGTCAGGAGTCAATTCAACCTCTCAGTTTATATTCAACATAAAGCTTTGTTTTCTGATCTGAGTTTTTTCCCAGGTGATGTTCAGTATCTCATACATATGAACCATCTCCCCTGCTTCCTGGCTCATGTCGCATTTCCTTTTTCCCCAACTCTGGTAGTTGCTGATAGGCTGCTTTGTG
>NW_006435837.1:6245924-6247674 GCF_000325575.1 Pteropus alecto | reverse complement strand
GGAATCAAAAGTAACCGGGGCAATGTTTTACTTCAGAAAATGCAGTCTGGAAAGGTAGTTCTGACTTTCTAGAAGGGTGGAGTGGAGCCCTGTGGATACCTAAGGGAGAGAATTTTAGACAGAGGAAGACAAAATACATTAGTCTGAAGCACGCCGAGTATGTTTCAGTACAATAAGGGTGACGAGATGACTTAAGCAAAATGAGTAAGAGTGAGGAAGTAGGAGGTGGAGTCAGAGGGGTATCATGAAGGCTTTCTGAGCCATGGTAAGGACTTCAGATTTTGAAAAATGGCATAGATGATAGAGGCTCTGTTCATCCCTCTGGCGACCAAATCAAAGATGAGACGGAAACAAGGAGCAGCAGCAAGAGAAAATCGCCTGGGGTGAACAAGCCATACAACTAGGAAGCAATCGAAGAAAGCACCCCGCAATGGCAGAAGGTAGGACGGGGCGAAGACACGGGGCTGCCCGGTCCCGAGCTGCTGAGATAGAGGCTGCAGCAGCGGCAGACGCCTCTTAAAGGGGCCGCGTCCACGGTGACGGATCTGCTCGCTCTGAGCGCCAGTGCCGATTTGGCTGCGCCCAGGGGGCACCAAGGACTTACAGGGAGGCACTGTCGGAGTGAGGGCGAGGCAACACTTGCTCTGTACAGAAGTGCCGACAGTATCCATCGTTCCCTGTTAAGCCCTCCCCCTTACCAGTGCACAGACACAGGGCTGCCATAGCCGTGAGTCATCAAACTGGATAACAGAGGTCGCTCTGCTGAAAGCCCGCCTACCCAAACTCGCGGCCCCACCCAAGCCACATCCAGGTGTATCCTCGGCCAGTCAGGTGCTCCTTGCTGAGACTCACACTGCAAGCATCTGGCCTCTGTTTCTGGTGTAGCCGCTTGAGGCAACTATAAGCACAGCATCTGTGAATCCACAGATTGCTTGCTGAATCTTAACAGGTGGCCCCAGCGGGGCAGAGGCTGGAGCTAAACTTGGCCTGCAGCTGAACCCTTCTCAGGACTGTGCCTGTGGACACCTAATACACAAATCCTCACTAATAAGACCGAGAGACTTAGGACCTTTGCTTAGTACATAGATACAGACACAGAAAGGCAGCTAAAATGGGAAGACAAAGAAGCAGAAACCATAGGAGAGAACAGAACAGAGATCCAGAAACAACAGAGTCAAGCAATCTAACAGATGCCGAGTTCAAAACACAGGTTATAAAGACGCTCAATGAACTTACGAGACATGTAGGTGAATTCAGTGAGAACTTCAAGAAAGAGATAAAAAACATAAAAATGGAAATAGAAATTATAAAAGGGAACCAGTCTGAAATGAAGAACACATTATCTGAGATGAGAAGTATATTAAATGGGATAAACAAAGTGAATAAAGAAAAGAATCAAATGCCCTACTTAGAGAATGGGAAAGCCAAGGACACTCAATCAGAATGGCAAGAGATAAGATGCCAAGACTATAAAAATAATTTAAGGAGTATATGGGACACAATAAGGGTCCAAATATCTGTCTGATTGGTGTAACTAAAGAAAATCAAGATGTTGAACTGCTATTTGAAGAAATAATGATGGAAAACTTCCGTGACCTGGTGAAGGAAATGGACATAAAACCCCAGGAAGCTCAGAGAATTAAAAAAACCAGGGATCCAAAGAGACCTACACCAAGACGCATCATAGTTAAAATGCCAAAGGTTAAATACAAAGAATATTAAAAGCAGCAAGAGAAAAATAATTACCTAC
>NW_006435837.1:6242798-6245881 GCF_000325575.1 Pteropus alecto | reverse complement strand
ACTGATCATCAGAGAAAGGCAAATTAAAATCACAATGAGATATCACCTCACACCTGTCAGAATGGCTATCATCAATAAATCAAAAAATAATAAATATCAGTGAGGATGTAGAAAAAAAGAAAATCCTTGTACACTGTTGGGACTGCAAATTGGTACAACCACTATGGAAAACAGTTTGGAGTTTCCTCAAAAAATTAGAACTACCTTTTGATCCACCAAGTGCATTTCTGGGAAGTTATCCAAAGAAAACCAAAACAATAATTAGTGAAGATCTATGCATCCCGATGTTCATAGCAGCACAATTTACAATAGCCAAAATATAAAGCAACTTAAATGACCACCAACAGACAAGTGGATAAAGAAGTTATGGTTCAAACCTACAATAGAATATTATTCAGCCATTCAAAGAAATGAAATCCTACCATTTGCAATGACATGGATGGATCTAGAGGTTATTATGCTGAGTGAACTAAGTCAGACGGAAAAGATAAATAATACCCTATGATTTCACTTATATGCAGAATCTAAGAAACAAAAAGAACAAACTAATCAAAAACAGACAAATATAGAGGACAATCATGATGGCCAGAGGGGAGGAGTGTTGGGGGCTGGGAGAATGGGGTGAAAGGTTAAAGAAGTACAACTTAGTAGTTGATAGATGGTCATGGGGATGGGGAGCATGGCACAGGGAATGCAGTCAGCATTAATATGATGGCTAGGTAGAGGGCCAGGGGAGGGAGGGAGCAATTGGGGGGGATCATTTTATGAACTGTATAGATGCCTAATCAATGTACTGTATACTTAAAACTAATTTAAATAAATAAATAAATGAATAAATAAATAAATAAAATAACCTAAAAAAAAAAATTCCAGATTTTACAAATATCTGTATCTATTGAACACTGACTCCTCATTCTCCTGTCCCCTTGGCCCCTGGCAACCACCATTCTACTTTCTGTATCTATGCAATGATAATCTTTAACAAGTTATGAAAACAAGAGTTCTTTTGCAGCAAGAAATACATAGTAGCTTCCTCAAGAACTTGAAAATAAGGGACATAAAATAATATCCTCTGAGAAAGAAAATTTAAAATCAAAAGATAATGAATCTTCAATAAAGTCTTCTTGAAGAGCAAGAATGACCTGCAGGTTATGACTGACAGTCCTCTCCTTTCCACCCTGGCTCTTTGCCGAGCCATACTGGCCTTCCCTCAGTCCAAACTCATACTGAAGTAAAACAATATTTAAACAAACAGAAACATATACATATTATTCAATAGAAAGACAGTATCATAGGAAGATGTTTACCTAATGTAAATATATAATTCAGTGAAATATTAATTATAATCCCAATGGTTTTAAGTGTGTGTACGTTTGTTACATGCCGTTGAGTTGGCTTCAACTCCTGGCAACCCTATCAATGAATGACGTTCACCATATCTTGCCCTCAATGGCCTCGCTCAGCTCCTGTAGACGCCTGTCTATGGCTTCTTTTATGGAGTCAGTCCATCTCGTTTTTGGTCTTCCTCTTTCCTGCCACCTGTTTTTCCCAGCATTATTGTCTTTTCCAAAGAACCCTGCCTTCTCATGATGTACTCAAAGTAAGACAGCTTCAGTTTTGTCATTTTTGCCTCCAGTGATATTTCAGACTTCCTTAGCTCTAGGACCCACTTATTCATCTTTCTGGTGGTCCAGGGTGTATCCATAGAGCTCTCGTCCAACACCATATTTCAATTTACTTTTAATTTGTAAGTACATATATGTTAAAATCTCTATAAGTCTAAACACTCAAAAAAGTGATTAAAGAGAAGATTGGAATATATGTGGGAGAGCTTATCTTAGATATTAAACAAATTATAAAACCACTATAGTCAAATTAATAAAGAGATATGCAAAAAAGCAATACAGTGGAATAGTTATTCTAGAAATAGATTCTGGTAAATATATTAAAATAAAAGATAGGATAAATGTAGTATTTAAATTTATATTTAAATGTAGAAAATAAACAATAAAATCCATAGAAGAAATTATCCCTGATGGGCATTAATGCCATTGATCTCCCAGCAATCTCAGAAATCCTTTGCCAAGCACTGCTGTTGGCATCATCATGGCCATGGCAAGGCCCACTGTTCATCTCCACAGAATGCCAGTCATCATCAGAATTAAATGGTTTGATGAGCTATTTGTAAAGGGTGTTCTCGATCTAAACCAGTCCTTCATTGAAGCATTTAAGATCTTACTCCTTGGCATATGTCATCCGTGTGGCTCAATAAACTCTTAAAAATTTGAAAAAAATCAAAAATAAAAAAATAAAGCCGTCTCTTATTGTTTTTGTATTTTAATGACTCTATTTCTTTGGAAGGGCCTTACCCAGAGAGGAGAGATGTCTTGACTATTTTCAGGGAGAACATGGACCACCAAATCTCGAGACCATTGTAAAACACCTGAGTTCCTCTTTCATACTCTCCCAAGAAATAAGGCAAAATGATTAGCCTGGAAAACTTTGTCTATGCCCTTCCTTCAGAAGAGAGGAACTTATCAGCATTTGCCCAGAGGGGTAGAATAGCTCTCATTCTGCACACCTTCCCCCAACCTTGTTTTAACCAGCAAGATGTTAGTACACATGAAACGAGCAGAAGCTTGAAATGTGCTCACATGATTGAGCATGCCTTTGCCACTGCCATGAGCAGAGTTCTCCCGTATAACTGCTAACCACTTAACTAGGGTCCCAAAATGAAGCACAAGAAAGAATCCACCCTGGCCAACTCTCAGAACAAAAGCATAAAGGAGAGCTTCCCCAGCTGACCCAAAGACCCATGAGCAAACCAAATGCTAGTTAGTATGCCAGTCAGATTTTGTGATCTTTCACTACAAAGCTATAAATACAGTTATGGTGGTTAAATTAACATGCACAGACTCAAGGTATGGGAACAGATTAATGATTTTCAGAGGTTCTTGTCGGGGGCGGGGGTAGAAAATCTCATATGAAATTTTTCTTTTAATTCTGACTTAAAATTCAAAGAGGCATGCTAGTTATTTATCTACCCAACCATAATGTATGCCATGCCTACATGTGACTACTGA
>NW_006435837.1:6205778-6242763 GCF_000325575.1 Pteropus alecto | reverse complement strand
GAACTAGAAGAGTAAGCAGAGCATTTTAATCCGGGTGACGAATGCTGTCATGTCAGATATGCACAAGCCGCACATGAAGCTATTGCGTGAGAAGTGCACAGTGTCATACCTAGTGAACATCTAGGGAACCTAGAAAGTCTGAATGATGGGACATCTAAGTCGATAGCTGAAGAATGAAGAGCAGCTAAGAGGTTGACAAGGATGTAAAGAAGCAGATGTCAGTGATTAGAGGCCTGCTTTGCAAGACCCAGATAAATGAGCAAGTGGCATATTGGAAGATTTGAAATACTATTTTCTAAAGAAAAGCAGTGGTAGAATGGGGGAAGGAAAATGAGGAAGGAAAAAACAGAGAAAATGGTCCCAAATCTGATATTTCTTCTCTGTTTTCCTCAATATTCTTCTCTGTGAAGGGCAGAACATTATATCTCTGGTATCTGAAGTACAATTTTTTCATGGCTGTTCTAGTGTGTACAACCCCAAACAGATGTTTTCAGACATCAGAGCAGGCTGACCTAGATCAAGAGAGTGCCAAATATTTGGATATTATGCAGATCATGTAAGCAAATATTGGCTGAAAAATAATTTTCTTAAAAAGAATATATAGAAATCTTTCAAATATTCAAGACCTTTTCATACCTGCTTTTTAAGGAGTCTGTTAGTAGACAGGGGAGAATAAAATATTCACCAATAAAGCTAGGATATGAAATTTTAAAACAAAGACAACCTCGTCTGTGGACCTCCAGTTTCTTTTGCAGTAACTGTTCCCCGTTTATTTGGACTCTTCTCTCCGCCTGCTTTAACTAGCCCACTTCAAACTGTCTTTCTGCATATCAATTCACATAATAAGTTGATCTCAGGAAAATTACTGAGGTCCTTTCATACTAAAGTGTAATTAGCTGATAAGGTTTAAAGGGCAATTACCCAATAAATTGCAATTATATTGCAAAGGGCTGGCAAAGCACTAAACTAAGAATATAATTTCAGATATCAAACAAATGATGACAGATTGAGATCTGCCTTTCCTCATTATATCTAGCCTTTCTGAGAGACAGAAAGTAATCTATCCTTCCTTTTATGTTACAGTTGATTCTCGTTATTCACAGTACTTATGGCCTGTAAAGTCACCATGAATACTTGAATACTGTATCAGTGCATACGGAACCATTGCCCCCAGAGGAAACACAGTTAGGTTCTTGAAAGCCTCTAGTCACACTATTTTCATCAACTGATCAACATTAAACCTTGTTTTATGTGTGTTTCTGTTTGAAGACACCTTATTAGGATATATAGTTGGTTTGTTAACATTGAACTCACGGCCAACAGCACCAAAATCCAACACATGTATTTTCTCCTAATGACACAGGGCAGCCTTCCCACACTGAGGAACATTAGACAACCCTGCAGTACTATACTTGGGGGCCATTTTCAACAATTGCAAATGCAGAGCACAAAAGTGTGAAAAATGCGGTACTAAACAGACCACAGAAAGAACACTTGTTTTCATTATAAAAGCTGAAACAAGAAAGCAGAGTGTCGACTTCAAAGTGTGTCAGGTGACTCAAATTTTGGGCTTCTCTGTGCATGTCAGAGAATGGCTGTGAAAGTGCTGGGAGTACTGATTTGGGGTTTACGAATAAGTTTTAGCAAGTACGTGAATTCAAAAATAAAGAATCCACAAATAATGAGGATTGACTGTACATGCACAATATATTTTTTACCCTTTCTGCCTTACCCACCGAGTAACTACTGTCTAGGACCCGGATGCAGTGCTTATCCTGCTTCTATTAGCACATGCTGGGTTCCCTTGCCTCCAAACCCTGCTGGAGCACCTTGTATAAATGAGAGTCCTGTGACCGTCTGGTTACGCATGGAGATCGCTTTTATTTTGTGGTCGTGTATGTGTGCACACCCAGACAAATAAAATCTCATACATACTTTTAACATGTACATTGTATTCTAAAGATGTTTAAACTAGTACGATTTATTATTCAAGGGATTGAATATATCTTATTCTTGAAATACAGTGTTGTTTTATATCTCTTCTAAAGATGGATGACTTGTCCCTTTGGATAATGAGATATCTTCTTATTCAGTCAATATGTGCTTCGGCAATACATCAGATGTCGTGCTGGACTCTTTTGTCATCAACTTTTTATGCGAATAATTAAGCTTTCCAGAACTTCTTTTCCTGTGTGCTTCTGAGTTAGAGTAGGCCTAAGGTACAAGTCCCTACAAGATTTGGCAGGCGGAAGAAAGCAGCGCCCATTGTGCTCTGTGCTCTGAGGTCATAATTGGTTAGAAGCGGCAAGACACAGATGCATAGGTGTCAGGTTCCCGCCGGTCCTCACCTCCACCTCCAGCTCTGTAGCCCTTGTTGACCAACAGCGATCCCAGGCCTACCGACATACGCCTCTCTGTGACTTCAGAAGCTGTGGCTACAAAGAACCAACAGCTTCCCAGGGCAACTCTACCAGCTCCTCTTTGTGGTCCAACTACAGCCACTGATGCACCAAGCCCCAGGGTTTCCTTGGAAGCTCTGAGTCATTCGCTGAAGCCAGGGCTGGTTAGTGACCTTCCCCTGACCCTTCAGCTCCCAGTTCCCATTGTCCAACATCTGCTTCCCTAGCTCCTCCTCCACTGCCAAGATCTAATTCTTATAATAAATTTCTATTTTCATAATATTCATAGTGGTTCTGCTTCCCGGACTCATAGTTATTTATCAGTTTCGGATTTCTTCTTTCAGTGCCAGGCATTACAAAGTGTATAACAGACATTCCTGTGGACAGACAACACGCAGAGCTGGAGCAATGATCCCTGCTGCTTGTAGGAAGCCACTACCACTAATGAATCATCCTGAAGCTGACTCAGCGTCTCTTGTGATTCTCAGTTACTACGCCTTGCACACAATCATTCCTTACACTTGCAACCAACAAGGTACTTTCATGTGCATATTCCAGGAACCACCAATATATGAAGAACATGGAATTGGTTTCTCCATTTTACAGATGAGAAAAATAAAAAAAGTTAAGGTCATGGGAGCAGTATGTTGCAGAGTTAAGAGTCAAACTCAAGCCTCCCAGAGGGATTTTTTTCATTGCACTTAAGAGATGCAAACATAAAACTGAATGTAAAATATTTAAGCAGGCACCTGTTGCTAATGGCTAATACCTTAACAGCAACCAATTTTCCCTAAGACAGCTGCTTCCTCTGTGAGTTAATTTATGCCTTACCATTAGCCATGCCCATTAGAAAGAAAAATTACAGACACTTTCAGCAGGGCAAAACTGAAACTCAGGAAGTTTTATGGGGCCAGGAGAGACCTGAGTCATCATCTAACATAGTAGACGCCTCCTGAAAAGAGGAACGTCTAGTCTAAGAGTATGGCCCCTAGACCAGCCTCATCAGCATCACCTGGGAGCCTGTTAGAAATGCAGACTCTCAGGCCCCACCCCAGACCTAGTGAATCAGAATCTGTAGGGATGGGATCGAGGAATCTGTGTTTTAACAAGCTTTCCAAGTGATTATTTATGAACCACTAAAGTTTGAGATCCACTGAATTTGTAACAGATCCAGATCTTCTAATTTCTAAATTCAGTTTTTAGTATGATACCAAAGGGTTCATATCAGTGTTCTCTCCCATTGTCCATTCACCATGTTCCCAAGCAGATCCTAGCCGAAAGAATTTATTTCGTATTATACCAAGATTATAACAAAAAAGGCCCCGAAAATAATACTTTATAGAAAATTCTTTGTCTCATGAAATCCTTTAGATACTGGTTTTGAAATAAATTGTAAGGAATTCTCCTCTGGCCATATTAATTAATCCATGGTTTTCCCTCTCTTCTGTATTGACTTGTCAGTGCATTTGTTTGATGCTGAGAAGTAGTTTCACTCTGGTCTCCACCTCGGGGAGGTGTAATAAGAACAATGACAATGATGGAAAATCTTGTAGTTTCTGAACCAGAACCCCGAATTACTCTGCTGATCTTGTCTCTTTCGGAAGCCTGCACTCCCAAATGCAGAAGAGCTGGTTTTACTCTATTGAAATAACTAGTCCAGTCTTCTCCAAAGCTATCCACACAGGCAGAGGATAACGTCTGTCTTAGAAATTCCTGTTTCCATAAGGCGATTTGGGTGCTATTTTATTATTGCAAATTATTTTAGATGAGTTGCTCAGGATTGATTTTTATGCTATATCAGAGAAGGCTCACCTGCTGGCATACCATAAGGAGGGGTTGGTTGTGTCAGGTGCCTCTGAACTGGCCTTCATTTTGAAAGCTCGGGATTGTTCCTATTGACAATAGCTGAGAAGAGACTCTTAGAGTGAGGATCTGGCTGTTCAAGCTGCCCTTAAGTGTCAGAACAAAAGACGCAGGTAGGGAGTTCTTCCTTGTGGAGAGTACAGCCCGTCATACGCCTCACCATCACTGTACTTTGGTGATCCTCCTTGGAGAAAAACTCTTCACAAACGGAGTACATCATGAAAATACATAAACAGGGAGCGAAGTACTGGCCTGAATGAAAATCCAGAAACTTTAAAGACTATCTCAGTACATTCTTTTCCCACATCCCTATAGAATCTCAGGGAATCATGAATTTTTAACCATTGCCATCTATTATTCGTGTCCTTCTTCAGAATGCCAAAAGTAGGATTTCAGCATAAATTGATTCAGCCGTTTTTTTTGACTCCATAGAGCAAAACCATTTGTTTCCTCACTAAACTTCTTTTCATAGATTTTTAAACTTTGATAATTTCCACCCAAATTAACAGTAGAACAAATACTTCTGTCAAACAAAATCAAACAAACAAAGTGGACAAAAATTATAAGCTAAATTCAGAAATAGTAAGGCATATAAAAAATCAATCTTGAAATGATATCCAAGTAAACTGCCGCATGTAATAGTTGAAACTTTCCACTAATTAGTTTTCTGATCTTGGATGAGTTACCTAACTTCTCTGGGCACAATAACACACCAACCTTACCTTTCAGATTTATTGTAATACAATAATATGGTACATGTAAAATGTTCTAAAATACAGTATAGTAGTTCTGGGTATAGATTGACTATTCTACAGCTTTTAAAGCCATGATATTCTCATTTATGTAATCTCAAAATCAAGCTAGGATGCACCCATGTCCCTTGGGAGAATTGGACCATTCCATACCACTGCAAACTACTTTTTTTTTTTTTTTTGCTATCCACAAAATTGAATTTATTTTAAAAGTTCCATTATCATGCTTACAGACAAGATGACTATCGCTCCATTTATTTCTCTCCAGAGCTAGTATTACCTAATAAAAACACAAAAACATGTTGAAGCCATTTTCATCCCTTTCCATTTCATGCTTGTATGGTAGATCCAGAGAGTAAAAATGCTACTCTTCGTGGGAAGGGAAGACATAATAGTGACCCCCATGTGGTTCACCCAGCTAGCACATCTTGCATCTTTGGCAAGGATCTTTGGGTTATACAAACACTGATTTTATTCATTTATTGGGCACTACAAACGTTAATTGACTGTGATTTTGCATTAGAAGGAAGCATAGTGACCATTTATCATAATCCTCTCATTTAGCACTGCAGGAACTGAGGCTCAGAAAAGTGATGTCACTTGCCCAAAGCTACACAGCTAGTTAATGGCAGAGCCCAATTCAACTAATTCAACAAACCATGAGGGAAAAGGCATTTAACAGGGAAAGGCATTTATTTTCTTCTGCCATGCTTCTTCTAAATTCAACTTTTTAATTTTAATGGAGGATACTTTTCAGAAAGATTAATCTCACCAGCAAGAACCTTCACTACTAAATCTTAATTTTGTTGTTGTTGTCATTGTTGTTGTTGTTGTTGTTATTTAGTGCTCATTGAGTTATGCCAATACTAGCTTATCAGCCTAAGGTTTTGCTCCAGAATGTTTTTTCACCACTTATCTCTAGTATGGGGCACCGGACAGCAACTCATTTTTCAAAATAACTCTCCATTGGCCTTCCTCTTCTCAATAACCAATTCTTTAAATCTTCCAGAAAAACTTGTGGGCTTGTTGTTAAGAGCAGATGCTCCAGGGTCAGAGAGCTCTGCAATGAAACCTTGACTCTGCTCTCAACTCTGTGATGGAATAATTCTTGGAACTATTGGCAAATTCCATCCATATTTCTTGGTTCTTCTTGAACTTTCTCTGCTTAAATAGGTGAAATTTGGTCAAAGCTAAAGAGCACAGGAAAAGCTTTTGAATTTCAAAATTTCAGGCTTTGTGGCTATACAGTCTTAGGTTTTGAAGGGCTCAAGGAATATGTACATGAAGATTTAAGAGTGAACTAAAAATACTCCTGAGATCTCAAAGGTCTGATGTGAGTGAAAAATAGCCCAAAACAAGAATATGTACTACATGACTTCATTGAGATAATGCTCCAAGTCAGGATAAAACTAATATAGACTGATAAAACCAGAAAAATGGTTGGAGATGAGAGGTGACTGGAAAGTGGCATGAGGGAACTTTCTGGGGGTGTGAGTTAATATAGGTGTGAGTTACACAGTTGTAAACATTAGCCAGATCGTATTGAACTGTATACTTATGATCTGTGTGTTTTAACTTATGTGTGTTTTACTTCAATGAAAAAAAATTATTTTTAAACAAAAGATTCCCTGGAATGTGAATAAAGGACAAATCAGTAGGGAAGTAAATACAGCTTGTGTATTGAGGATGGATGTGTTCTCTGAAAAGGGGACAGTCTCTAAGTCCTATGCTTGCCCCTCCCAGAGGGACAACTGGAGGAAAGAGGAAAATAAAAACTACAACATCGGTTTAGGGAGTCTGAGAGCAAAGGTGACCTCCTCTTGTTTTCCCATGTAGAACCTTGTAAAATGATGATGTTCCAGAGTAAGAAGCACTATATGGGATGTCTGGGCACATGTTGCAAGAACAATAAAACAATCTCTATTCAACCAAGAGCAGCTGAGACATGACATTGAGATCTAGGGCCCCTGAGAAGTCTATGAAGTAGAGATGGGGAATCCTGCATGCAGCAGCCAACATAGACCGACGACTAAAGACCAAGAGGACACAAGTCCATCTCAGCAGAGGCCAGCAAGAACAGCTGGTAACATGGAAGATCATATTCCCTTTCCCCATTAGTATCTTTACCACCCTGTAGTCCCCCTCTCCCACTAAAATAATACACAACCACAACAAGAAAAAATGGAGAACATCCAAAGTAACTGAGATTCCATTTTATACCACCAAACGGATATGATGCTCATATCAGGAATAAAGGTGTCAGAAAAAAAAAAAAAAAGAAGTATTTTATATACACCACAGTTTTCAACTATAATATGCCAACCCTACTCAAGCAACGTGATCATACACAGACACTGTACATTTCTCATCACCTGCTACACTAAGAGTAGATATTTCACAGCATTATTTTATATAGAGGGCAGAATAAATATTTCTTAGTAAGATTAGTTCTAAGGGGCTTCTTTACGACATTCGAAATTCTTTTAATTGAATCTCCAATGTTTGTTGAAAGGAAATCTAAGCCAGCATGCGGTGTAGGTATAAATCTTTAACTCTGATCATTTCTTGGTTCCAAGCTGCCAACATATAATTTAGAGTAGACGATGGAAGAGAATGTCCAGCACTGGTGCTTTGCTGGCCCTCAAGGAGAAGTCCTCCAGAATTTTCAGAACTAGACGGACTCACATAAAATGCACATCTTTGCCACAAGTCGAATAAAAATATACTGGGATTTGTTTGTTGGTTGGTTGGTTGGTTAGATACACCAAAGACAAAATTAGAGTACAAGTAGAACATATTCCATGTTTTGAATATGGAAGACTCAATATTATTAAGATCTCAAATTTCCACCAAATAAAACTATAAATTCAACATAATAATACTAATCAAAATCTCAGCAATATTTCTTGCAGAAGTTGATTCTAAAGTTTATAAGGAAATGCTTAGGATTTATGATAGCTATAACAATTATGAAAATAAAGTTGGAGGACTCATGCTTCCTGATTTCAAAACTTGCTATAAAGCTACAATAGTCAAAACAGTGTGATGTTTACATAATGATAGACATATGGATCAATAGAACAAAATAGAGAATACAAGTATTATTAGCCCACATGTATATTTCAACTACTTTCCAACAAAATGTCAGTTCAAGGGGAAAAAAGAAAGTCTTTTCAACAAATGACGCTATAACAACTTGATAACCAATTGAGAAATATAAAGCTTGACCCTTACCTCACATCATATGCAAATATTAACTTTAAATGGATTGTATACCTAAATGTAAAAACTAAATTATAATACTTTTAGAAGAAAACATAGGAGCAAGTATTTGTCAGCTCAGAGTGAACAAATGTTTTTTAAATGGGATACAAAAAGAATAAACCATAATAAAAAGTTGATAAATTAGATTTTATCAAAATTAATTTTTCTACAAAATACATCATTATAAAAATAAGTCAAAAAAAGACATATAAAAGAAAATATTTGCAATACATATTATTAGTAAAGTGTTCTATCTAGCATATATAAGTATTAGCTGAATGAATCTTTTGAGGGAAATTGAGAAAATTTGGATAGGGACTACGTATTAGATTTTTGTCAGTGTTTCTCAATCATTTTTTCATTATCACCTCTTCCAAGGAATATTTTTAGACTTTTTTTCCTAACTACCTTCAAAAAGAAAATTTAAACCCACAGATATACGATATATCTGTTTTTATACTATAGGTATATCTGTGCTTTAAATATAAAAAGAGTAAGAATATTTTTACACATGTCTCTCAAGAAAAAAATTTACTTGTTGAGAATTTTTGGATTATATTAAAGAAATGTTGTGAATTTTACCAAAATTGATTATGGTATTGTGGCCTTATAGGAAATATCATTATTTTTAAGAGTTGGATAACAAAATAAATATTTTAAAAGTGTAAAATATCATAATATCTTAAATTGCTTCAGAATTAAAAAACAAATGAAACTAACGTCAAAATTCCAATCAAATCGAATGATGTACCAGTATATAAGTGTTCATTGTGCTATTCTCTCTACTTTTCTATATATTTAAAATTTTTAATACTAGAAAGTAAAATATGAAAAAAAATGTTAATAACATTATTTTGTTGCTAGGGAGTTAGTTAAGTGGTTTCTTAAATTATCTTTTGTATTACTCTATGTTTTTTTTCCTCTATGGTTGAAAATGTTGATATTAAGTATCCATCATATATATAAATCATAAAGCTGTGGTTTATAAGAGTAAGAAAATATTTAGCAAACTAAGAATAGAAACTTCTTTGTCCTGATAATAGACCTCTATAGAAAATAAATCTACAGCAAACATCGCACTTATGGCAAAATGTTGCAAGTATCTCCTTTGCTATCAGGAACAACACAAGAGAGCCCATCATTACTTCTTCAATATTGTATTGCAGATCCTTAGCTAGTGCAGGAAGGTAAGCAAACAATTTAAAAATCTAGGAATGAAAAAATCTGTTATTATTCAAAAGAAAATCCAAAATAATTTACAGCTTGATTAAAAGAATTACTTATCATTTGACTATCCACTTAGAAGACTGGCATTCTATATTAAAAATATTTTTTTTAATTTTTTTTTTAGGCGAGGCAACCCTTGGTTGACTTCACAGATTGCAAGGACCTTGTCAGCTTACGATCCCTTATTTTTTATTTTTTACACCTACAGCACCTGGTCTTCCGAGGTAGTCTCCCATCCAAGTACTAACCACTCCCGACCCTGCTTAGCTTCCAAGATCAGACAAGATCGGGTTTGTTCGGGTTGTAGACTCTTTAATAAAAATAAACATGCATATATGTACTACCACCAATTTATTCTACTTCTGGGACTATATCCTGGAAAATTCTTGTACATGTATTCTGGGAGACATTTATGATCATATAAATAGAATCACACTTGTATTAACAATAAGTAAAGGAATTAGTCCAGACATCCATCATGGTAGATTAGATACATAAATCATAATAGATACAAATATACAACAGAATGTTATGCAGCGGTGAAATGATTGCATTATCTCTTGTCTGCAGACTCTACTCCTGATCCTAGAGACTGTCTTATGAATGCTTGTGACAGGCCACAGAGAAGATCGAGCTAGAAGGAAAAACTGATAAACAAAACCCCAAATCTTAGACCAACTCAGGATGTATGCTTTCATGGCACCCTCACAGACAAAGGACTACACATTTTTATTTCCCTGGGCCATCAGGGTCCCACTTTTCTAGAGTTTGAATGTGTCACTATAAAATGAACCCAAAAGAAGAAACTTTCACATTCAATTTTATAACAAACACAGAAGTATGGAGTTAGATTAAATTGCTTCTTAGTGCCCCGAGTCTTTTGATCAAAATATAAGTGGTTCTTCTCTTCTTTCATTGTGATGGATAATAGCATATGGTCTTATCCTAGAATTGCAGCCAATTTTTTAATAATAATTTTGCTTTCCATTCAGACTAAATAAAAGCGCTCTATTTCAACCTCTATAAACACTGGTTCAAGTAAGGGTCACAAGCCTTGTAAAAATCGGAGATTTGTTAACATCTTGTAGTGAGCATCGACATTATTCAATAGCACACTTCTCCTTATTTATTTAAAACATCGTGAATATACTCAATTTATCCTAGTATATTTCTCCCCTGAAAGCTAAAGTTAAGATGCAGGATGTCATCAAAACACTTCAGACACTTCTTTTTTTCCATCTTGCAGAACCGAGCTGCTCTTTTTTCCTCCTGCACGCTATCTCCAACATGGCTTTCTTAAGTTGAAGGCAGATCACAGGTCAGCAGCAGTGATTTCACACTCATTCTCTAAGCCAGTGAGTATTAATCAGCTTCGGCTGCCATAAGAAAATACCACAAACTGGATGGTTTAAACAACAGAATGTTCTTTTCTCACAGTTCTAAAGACTGGGAAGTTTAAGATCCAGGTGCAGGTCAATCCAGTTTGTGGTGAGGACCTATCTTCTTTCTGTATCTTTACATGGCAGAGAGAGAGAGAGAGAGAGAGAAAGAGAGAGAGAGAGAGAGAGAGAGCGCGCGAGCGATCAAGCTCTCTTTATTATCCTCTCATAAGGACCCTAATCCTGTTGGATCAGGGCACCGCCTTTATGATGTCATCCGACCTTAATGACTTCCTTATCCAAATATAGCCAATCTGCAGGTTAGGGGGTCAACATATGAACTTAGGGGAGACAATATTTAGCTCATAGCACAGCACATCTCAATGTGTCTGTGATGAAAGATCAGGTTGGTTTTGTTTGTTTTTAAGTTTAGTTTGTTGTGGGCCAATACTTTTGTACAAATCCAGTAAAAATGAATCCCTAGAATACGTAGGGAAAAAACCTACCGACAAGCAAGATACAAGACCTAATTTTTTTATTATTATTAGATTCAGTAAACATAAAATTATTCTATAATTATTGTGGTAAAATATATATAACATAAAATTTACCACTTTAACCATTTTTAAGTATGCCGTTTACCAGCATTACGTACAATCACAAAGTGGTGCAAAGATCATCACTACCGATTCTCTGAACTTTTCATCTTCTCGAGCAGAAACTCTGTACTCGTTGAACACCAACTCCCCGTTCCTCCCTCTCCTGGCATCATCCCGCCATTTTACCTTCTGACTTTATGGATTTGCCTGTTTTATGTACTTCATATCAATGGAACTATATAATATTTGTCTTTTCGTGACTAGCTAATTTCATTTAATGTGTTTTCAAGGTTCATCCATGTTGTTACTTTTCCTATGCTTCTAAGGCTTTTATTCTCAATTACTCTACTTGTTGGCAGTATTCACTGCAATCTGTGGACCAGCATCAGTCCACAAATTGCTATGAGGCCACACACTGAACAACACAACTCTGTGATATTATGTAATGAGATATATGCTCATCACATACTTACCAGACATCATCCCTCATGTAAAAAGAGGGAAGGACTGGATGACAGCGAGGGAAATGAGAGTCATTTGTTTGGTAGGTAGGTATAACCACCTACGTCAGGGATACTTTCTGTGAAAAAGAAGAGAATCTTCTCATATTTACCTGCCTGTATGGCAGCTCACGTCCTACCAATACAGTAAATAGGTGATCGGATTAGATAATGGTACTAATTAAAATAGCCAAAATTTTAGCACATTGAAAGCATAAACCTTCCTATCATGGACAGTTATACATTTCTTCTCTTTAGAATCAAGTCTCTAAGCTACTGCCTATTAATTAGGATGGGTTCCATTATCAAATGGTCCAAATCTAAAACCATATTTCATTAACCTTCTAAGCGGCCTTGAGAATTATCATCAGAGGGTTCAAGATGGTGACCTGAGCACATATCTGTCTCCTCTTCTTTGTAAGGGACCCTCATTCCTCCAGCATGTACAACTTCCAACCATTTTCCATTCCACAGCAAATCTCTCTCCACTCCCTCTTGTTGTCCTTAAAAGCACTTGCCTCTCCTCCTCTGCCCCATCACCTTACCTCACATGAGCAAATTGATATTTTCTGGCCCGCCAAACATCCCTGAGGCAGGGAAATACTAGGGCTTATTTGAAATGAAGGAAATGGAAAACATAAGGTGAATAAGGAAAAATTT
This sequence comes from Pteropus alecto, assembly GCF_000325575.1. Classification (NCBI taxonomy): domain Eukaryota; kingdom Metazoa; phylum Chordata; class Mammalia; order Chiroptera; family Pteropodidae; genus Pteropus; species Pteropus alecto. The sequence continues at coordinate 6,230,120 of NW_006435837.1, read as the reverse complement.
ATACTATACTAAATCATATTACCATATTCTCCATCAACAGATCCAGGCAAGGAGGCTCAGGGAGGTCAGGGGGATAGCTCTCTCAGAGCCTGTGCCTCCCCTTTCTAGACCCCATTTTGAAGACTCCAGATCCTAGAATTTCCCACCCAAAAGCCCTAAGCCTGCCTCCAGGGCCTGAGCAAACATCTTCCCCAGGACTCCCAAGCTCCTATGCGCCATGCTAGGCTCCAGGAATGGCCAAAATATTGTTCCATGTTGGGAAGGGGTGGACAGAGCTGTAATATGTAGACTGGGGTATTCGCATGTGTGCATGGGGGTCCGTGCATGGTGTGGGGCACACCCTAAAGTCAGAAGGAAGGAGAGAGCCTCTGTCCTGCCACGATGTGGTGTGGAGCCCAAGGCGTCCTAGGAGCCTACGTTCAGAACTGACTAAGGACTATCTGACAAAGTAGTGAGAGAAACATTTCACTGAACAGTTTGCTAGCTTGACTTACAACTTTGAAACATTTAGACATATAGTACGTAGGCATCCTTTGTACTCTTGCTCCAGGCCCCACAAATGTTTGCAGGAACCTGTCTCTCTCGAAATATTCTCATCCAGACAATGACAGTTTCTTTTGTTTCCTCTGTTTCCTCAGTGCTCTCTTCGCCATCCCCAACATTACAGGGAATGACACCGAGGACACACAGTCCAAGTTCTGGGTTCCAAAGTCTCTTGAAATATATTTTCTCTCTATGTGGCCATGTTATCAATTTGATACTGAGTTAGGGTATTTATGTTTCCAAGTATAAACCATGTGAAAAAGTTAACTGAGATAAGCTAACGTTTCTCTTCCCTTCCACCTTCCACTCTTTAGAAGCAACCATTTTAATAAGTTGTTTATTTATCTTTCCAGCAATTCATCTGCAAATATAAGCAAATACGTAGATGTATTCTCACCCTTCATCCCTTTATTGCTCAAAATACAGCTTGCTGCATACATGGTTCTGCATCTTGCACTTTGTCACTGAATAAATTAGCCCAGAGGCCACACCTTTATAGGTCCACATTTATGGCTGCGTAGAACTTCATGGTATGAGTGCGCCATAGTTTAACTAGTCCTATATCTTGCATGTTTGGGCTGTTTCCGATCTCATACTACTACAAATAACACTGCACTCAATAACCTCGTGCGCCTGTCATTTCATAAATGTGCAGGAGGAGATTTTAGATAGATTCCAATAAGAGCCGTTCCTGGCTCACGGAATAAATGCATCTGTAATCTCAGTAGATCTTACAAACTCCCTCCCATAGAAGTTATAGCTTGCCTCCCCACCAGCGGTGTTTTATGAGTGCTTGATTCCTCTCTGCCTTGCCTACAGAGTGTGCTCTTAAACTTTGAAATAGAAATGGCCCTTCAATGTATTTTAATTTGCATTTCTGTTATTGTCAGTGAGCTTAGTCATCTTTTTAGATGTTTAAAGCCCGATTTACATTTCCTTTTTCTATTTTGCTCTTGGCCTTTTTCAAATAGATTTTAGTAAAGATATTAACCTTTATTTTGTGACAAAAGTTTTCTAAAAGCTTTTCTCAGTTTGTCATTTGTTTTATGCCTTTGCTTATTGTATTTTTAGCCATGCAAATTTTGTTGTTGCTTTTTAACATAGTCTAATAAGTAAGCTAATCTCTTCTGGCTTCTGGGTTTTGAGTAAGAACTAAGAATGCTTTCATTGCTCGTAATTTATAAAGGGATTCACTCATAATTTCTTCTATAGTCTTTTTTTTTTTTTAGATTTTTTATCTTTTTGGAGGAACTTTTGGTATGTGGCATTGGCATCAGTCTTGAGAGTTTTTTGTTTTGTTCCGTTTGTATCGTGGACGCCTATACTTTGCGTGGGTTTTCTATTTCTATTTTCCTCCCCCGTAGTTATCTACAATTAGCTTTGCCCATCAACCTGTCCAAAATGCCCCTCAAGACTATTCATTTGCCATACACGTTAGCTACAAACTTTTGCCCAGAGATCCCAGGAGCCTCAGTTCTCCCAGGTGCAACCCTTATACAGGAGGCTCAAAAACTAACTTTTTCAAGACATGCACAGGGCACTGAAAATCTTGCATTTCCAAGGCTTGGGTTTTGGGTCTTTAGTGTTATTCCTACTGCTTATCTATGCATTTTGGCTGGAAAATTAGGGGGCATGTGTACAGAGACAATAAGTGGTCAGGAAAGAAACACTATATGATGTGGGGAAGGTTGCCTGATTGTGAGCTTCCGTTTGCCTTCAATTTTCTTCATGATCTCCCTTCCACTTTCTTCTTGGCCTCGCCTTTGTCTTGTCATTGAATGGTAGTGATTAATCTTCATCATTTGGGCTGTTTTTAAGAATTTTGAAATGCAAGCCTGACTCTCGAAGTTTGCATAGCAGCAGGCTTTTCTCTAGGGAAATATAACTGAGCTATTTAACTAACGAAGAAAGTTTTCAAATGCAGGAAAATAGATGAATGTTGCTCTCTATGAAAATTCTTTTTATATTGAATAATGCAACTGTTAGTCTCGCATTGGTTTCTCAAAAACTTACTGCCAAGTAAACTGTTACTTCCTGGTCCATGCCAACAATGAAAGCTGTTTATTCATTTACAAGTCATAAGCTTCATTTGTGTGCTTTCTCTTCAAAGCAAAAGGCCCCATGTGGTCAGTTTAAATGGCTTAAAGCCAAACTTCTTTACCATATTCTAGAATGTTAACTATTCTGATGACTTAATCTATTCTTTTAAATGTAGAAAATCATCATCTAATGGACTAACTTTTCTTTACAGTGATTTTATTTTATTTCCAATTTATTAAAATGATCTTTATTTTAAAAAAATGCAATGATTTTTGAGATCGAGATTATAATTAAAGTGGAAGGAAGGGACTTTTGTATTGTGCAGCCAGAAGAGTTCTCTCAAAATCGTTGCATGATGAACTAGAGTAGGAAAACGTTCTCCAAATGTTTATTGATCATTAAATTGCTGAGCTGTCCAACAAATGCATCTTTGTTAAAAACAAGGATTTTCTTGCTGTGAGATGTCCAAACCTTGCTAGCCTGAAAGTCTGCTGAGGGATAAGCGGGTAAGCGCCATGTTTAATTTTGAGTGTGCCCAAAAGCCATAGTAGGGGGGAATGTATTGTTACATCAAATAAATACAGTGATAATTATAATTTTTGGACAATATTTTTCATTTCGAATTTTTAAAAATTAATAAAACAAAGGAAGTTCAATGTAGATAACTTTGCCACTACAATTTTAGATATATGTAAAGCACAAAGAAAGAAATGAGCTAAACCCACACATAACATCCTTTCTTTGTGAGAGATGGGAATCCATATAAAATATTGCCTTGCTTTGGGTTGTCCCCCAACAGCAGACCTCTAATCAATAATTTAAGTGTAAAGACTTTATTTGGGAGACATCTCAAGAAATACCAGTAGCTGAATGGATAAGTGAGAACGAAAAAGGAATGAAATTGACAAAGCATGTTATCAAGCTAATGCAGGGAGGAGGCAAGAGAATTAAAATTGTTAATCAAGCCACAAACACAGGATGCAATGTGCTGATCAGCCTCGCAGCCAGGCCAGGAGGACACCTGCAGAACAAAGGAAGATTATCTATGGGGATTGCTAAAAACCCATTCCCCACACCTGTGAAGGGGAAACAGGCACCAAGAGTGATTCCCTGTGGCTGAAACTATGGGGAACCTAAGGATTAAAGGCTGGAAACTGCCAGCAGGCCTCTCATGCTACATATTCTTACCTTTTCAGACTACCTACCCTTTTTCTTCCTCACTGTATTCCCATGTCAAAGGAAATAAGTTAACAAAATCTTATAAACTATAAACCACAGGAACTAAAACATGACATAGAAACTGAATTCCCTGAACACTTGCAGCCCCTCCCACTCGCTGCCTTCCCACGTCTCTCTTGGTCCCTCTCACTCTGCCTCTGAGAGGAGACCACGCTCTGTCTATGCAGTGTCACCCCTTTTCTAATAAACTTTCCCTTTGACTCTTTGTCGTGTGTGTTAAATTCTTTCCACACTCTCCGCTAAAGGACCCTCTTCTCTCAGTGAAGGGCTTGGTCTCCCCCTCCAACTTGGGGACATTTGCCAGTACCACTGTGGGCAAGTGGAGCTAATCCTTCTGAATTATGGGAAATAGTGCAGACTTTGCCTCAAAGTTACCTCGACAAAGAGGTAAGGAAGTCTGTAGCTGGCTGGAGTCTATTCTAGGAACATTAACTCTTGGGACTAACGAATATTCAGCACTTGATAAACATTTCATCACAATGTCTGTTTTATTTAAGAGAAGATTACTAGGTGAAAAAGGAAGCTATTGGCCAAAGGAGAAGTAAAATGCTAGGAGGTTACTGACGACCAACATACCTTGCACCTTGCCTTACTTTTTGTCTGCTATGTTGTCTATTCGTTCTATTAGAGGACAAGAGTTCTGTGGGCACTACCTTTTAGTAAGTCATGAAAATACATTGCTTATTTGTTACTCACTTTGACCAAGAGTGATCTGAGGGCTCACATCAAGGAAATGCTGCTCGCAAGGCCTTTGCTTGAGGAAAAGGTCATTTGTTCACTAACCGTTCGTGGAGTATATAACATCAAGCACTGTGCTAGATGCTGGGGATTCGGTGCTGAACAAGACAGCATCTTATCCTCATGGATATTTTAGTGTCAGAGGGGGAAACAACTGAACAAGTAAGGGTGACAGGTTCATCTCACAGACTATCACATACACAGGCACACACGCATGCATGCGCACACCATACATAGTTTAACCCTGATTCTCAGAAATCTGGACGGAGAAGAGAGCAAGGAGCCAGGGGACACCAGCAAAAATATCGATCCAGGACATTGGAACACCCCAAGATGGGAGAAAAAGAGAATAAATTATTAAGTGGGGATATGAACGACAAAGGGTAAGAGGTTGTTTGAGTATCTTTGATTTGAAAAAGTACCTAAGCTGGAGAAAACCAGCAGTTCCCAAAGCTTAAAAGAGTCAGCATCAAATATAGTGAGCTTAGCTAAGGCAGGACAAAGAAGACAGGGACTCCCATTTTTTAAATGTTTAGTAGAAAGACAAATTAAGAAGGAAAAAAAAATGTTACTTGGGGCAGATTATGTAATGTTAATATATGATAGGAAAAACAACCCTACTGAACCCAAAGCCATTTTCCTATTCTTCTCTATTAAGAAGAATGATCTTCACACTGGAAAATATAAATCAAACAGTTTTAAGAGTTTATTAGAGACAAAGATGGTTGAGAAGACTATAAGAGGGTAACAAGTCTTTCCTTTTATTTTAAGCTCTTTGGCTCGCACCAGTTACATCCCAGGATTCTGGCAAAACTTGGACATGAGATTATATTTAATAACTTTGAAGAATCATGCAGTATGTGAGAAATGCTGAAAGCATGAACCGACCAGGTGGCCTTAATTCTTAAAAATGCAAAGGAGAATTCTGTATCTATAGATTAATGAGCAATTTGTAGAAAAGATGTTATAGCAGTTTGTTGAAAGAACTATTTATGAAAACTGAAAGAGGGATAAGATTGGCGCTCATGAGGAGAAAATATTCTCTCAGGACCAGAATCATCTAACCCTTTGAATTTCATTTCTGATGGAGACATCTGAATGGTAGATTACAGAATGTGTAGACAGAGAGAATTGAAGACTAGAAAGTAATTGAGAAAGTCTGTCAAGATAACCTTGAGAACAGGCTGAATAAGAGTTGCAAGGATTTTTAATGCTTGAATATCCTTATCTCATAACATCTCATTGCCAACCTAGGAGAAAGTTCCCAGCGACTCTAGTTTCACCTTTAATCATTTATCATATTGATCATGAATTTGGAAGAGAATATTGATAGTATACTGACAAAAAACAAGAATGACAGGAAGCTGAGTATGTTAAGTAAAACACTTAGGTGGCATAATCCAGATCCAAAGAAGCTTCAACAGATTCGATTTTCAGTTGTTCATTGTAAGGTCCCTGTCTCATTAATTTTTGCATTCTTCCAGCAAGTATCTTAGTGCCTGACACTAAGTTCTCAATGAATGTTTCATGACTGTACAAATGAATGAATGAATGATAGAAAGCGTCTAAGAGGATGAGGTTAGTAGCGAAAACTGATAGCTGACCAGGAAAATCTGTCCTCTCCTTCTTACATAGAAATGGAGTTGGGGCTGGGAACGTAACTGCTCAATTAGACTGTTTTCCAACCTCCCTTGCAGCTATATGTGGTCATGTGACTGAGTTTTCACTCACTAAATCTTGGCACACGCAATGAATGCTACTTGTAGATCTGTCTTAAGATATGGAGGTGCTTCTTTTATACTGTCCTTCCTTATCCCACTGGCTGGAACTGGAACAGACTTGACAACAGATTGGTATCAAGGATGCAGATGAAGACAATGCCCTAGGAGGAAGGCTGAGCTAAAAGATGGAAGTGACCTGAGTGCCTCGATTACCATATAGAGCAAAGCTTCTCTGATGACCTGGATAGCTCACATCACAGCTGTTATGTGATATATAAGCCACGGTGTGAAGAGTTTCTTTGTTATGGTGTCTTAGTCTTTATTCTAACATGAGGTTTGAGGTTAGCTTGCCCAGCCAGTAAGCAATGAAGCAGGAGTAAATGTCAGAGAGTGCCCTAGAAACCCTAATGGCTGTACAAATACAGAATAGGGGGAATCTCAATTAACAGCTCCATGTTTGAAAGAGAATTGAAGGCTTCTGGTAGACCAGAAGACACCTGTAACTCGATGGCGTGCTATAACTGTGGGGAGGGGGTGGGAGGCTGGGGAATGAATGAGCAGTGATTGTCAGACTGAAGTCTTTCTGCCCTAGTCAGACCACAGCTTGCGGCCTTCAGTTTACAGTGCAGATTCGTGTTTTTTCAAAAAGACTCCCCAAATACCTTATGAGAATTTCACTTTACTTTAGTGTTCTGTGGATGCTAGTATGTTTAGTGAAATTTTTTATTTTTGCCTATATTTTTCCAATAGACAATCTGGATGCCTCCGAAAAAGCATATTCAGGAGATAAGTCAGGATTTATCTGATTTAAACTTTTAAATTATGTCCTATAAGAAGTATTTGTTGGACTTGAGTGGGAAGGAGTGGCTCACCACAATGAAGAAGAATCTCAGAGGTACGAAAATAGTAAATATCTTCAAATATTTGGGGGACTGTCATGAGGAAGAGTAATGAGATGTATTCTGAATGGTATCTGAAAATCTTGAATTTCAAATTGCATGAAAAAAAGCAGCAATTCATATAAATTTAATGTATAAACATACAGATTTTTTTAAATTAAGAGATGCTCATTTAGATTTACGGAAGAATTCTTCCTTTTATAAAAAGATCCACCTCAGTATTCTTTTAATCGCAAGTTCCACTATGCATTTAAAATTTTTGATTTGCAAAACAACCTCATGGGAGTATACCGAGAGTATCCCTCAGTTCCCCAGCACGCCATGGTCAGCCGGGCTAATGCAGGGAGAGTCGTAGAAAGAAACTATTGACAAACAAGTAGGAGGCAGTAGAGAAATCACCAGGAATGGCTAAGTACCCCAAGACTAGCAACAACAGGGCACAGAAGAGCCAAAGAGAAAGTAGGTACTGAAACCTATACACAGCGAGAATTCAGTGAATTTGGCTACATGTCCTTCCTGCGGCCAAGGATGCAACTTATGATGACCCTACAGGGAGAAGCTGGGGAAAAAAATACCCTGAACTGCACTCTCTTCTCTTCCTGAAACCTGCCAGGGCTCCCCATTGGCCGAACCAAACCAGAAGCTATAAGACAGGAGTCACATTCATGGCATCCATGTAAGTCAGCCTTTCGGTCCATTAAGGAGAAAAGAAAGGGTGGAGAGTTGGTCTGCAGGAGCAAAAGGAAGCCATTAGGAAATGTGATGTGAACTTGAACTTTCTACTTTATGTATTAACCATTCTGTCACACATCTTCACATTTTGTTCCAAAGAACCTGTTATAACAAGTGTCCAAAACAAGTAGTATAAACTAATCTAAAATGAAAATGAAAACTCAACATTCTGGAAGTGAAGCTGGTGGTTTTTCATCTCCCTCATTCCCATGGATGAATACTCTCTTTAGTGTTAAACACACTTATGCTAGCTATGCTTGTCTTATGTACTAAACCTATGGTAAACCAAAAGAGGCGAATAAATTTTGCTTCAGTGAAAAGTGCCTATGACAGTAAAATGTAGATTTTATTCTCATGAAGCACCAAATGATCCACTGCAAAAGTCTGAATAGGTCAGAGTTCAAAAAACAAATCAAGAAAAAAGACAAGATACAGTAATATTCTTGGGCCTAAACGTTTTGTCTCGGTTTTGAATTAGACGAATGCTCTTTCCCCGTCCTCGTTTGCTCAGAAAGTGTAAAACATGTCTCACTGGCAATTTTGATTTCAACATGACTCCCTTTTGTAAATACCCTATCTCAGTTATGATGCACTTTTTTAAGGCCTTGGGCAGATTCACAAATTTTCTGCTGCTGCTTTGGCTCCCAAGGCACCTTTTCTTCTTTCTTACAGCACTCATCGATGTGTACTGTAATTATTTAACATGTCTGACTCCTTTGTTAGATTGTGAGCCCCCAAGAAGGATCATGCATTGCATCTCGCAGTCCCAGGAGTAGTTTCCCCAGAGTATACACCCGATGAATTCTTGCCAAATAAATTAATAATCAACAACCTTGCCTTCTGTCTTTTCTCGCTTGTGGGGGAGGATTCTCAAACTAAAAGAGAACACTATCCTTCTTGTGTATCCTCAAGAGTGAAACTCGTGGCTTGGGCTTTCTTTTAAACTTTTATATTTGTATTCATACTTCCTCTAAAAGCATATGTAAGATTTTGTTACATTGAACACTTAGTGCTGAGAGTCAGTAAACTTTTTTTAAATAAAGGTCCAAATAATAACTATTTTAGGTTTTCCAGGACATATGGTCTCTGTTCCAAGCACTAAACTCCACCCTTGCAACAAAAAAACAGCATTAGACAATACATAAATGATTGGGTGTAGCTATGTAAAACAGGCTTCTATTCTTGGACATCGGGTTGTAAGCCAGGCTGCAATGAGGAACCCTGTTCACGTAGCCTGTCTTTCATGTACATTTGTATCTACAGGATCAAGGTCAAGAGGTGGGGCAAAGAATAAATACATTTATTAGTTTGGTAGGTATGGCCAAATTTGTATTACCTTTTTCATTTAAAAAAAAACAACAACAACAACAATAAATAAATAAATATGCATGCTCTCAAAATCAAATTATTCAGAGCTTCTATAGTCAGAATCACAATAGGAGTCAAATATTCAAATATTCATTGAACATTTATCATTCATGGCTATTCTACACAATACGGAAAAAAAATAACAAAAGAATAAGACAATGTCTCTTCACTCAAACTTTCTAAAATGAGGTCAGCAGAAATCAGTAAAAATGACTGACTTGTGTTGTTTACTGAGTTGATTGGTTAATAATTTAACTAATTAAAGTAAATCTAGCCCAAATTCATTACCATTATGGCTACAGACATCCATGGTTAAAAGCAGTCATCTGCATCTAGACTAATTAATAACACTTTATCTTTGTGTCATGAGAATCATTTTCATATCTTACCTTACATTAAAGATATCATATGCTTTTTTACATCCCCTACCTAACTATATACACAGACTCTGAAGTCATTCGTCTTTGTTTTCCTTGAGTCTTGTTGTCAGGAAATGTTTGATACGATAATAGCCTCTAGTCTTACTACTACAATAACTACTCCCACCTGATTCCCTAGCATTTACCTTGCACAGCTGTCATTCTACAAGGTAGCCTTCCAACTCATGCCTGCCAACTTTCCAGATGTTTGTTATTTTATATTTCATTGCTGGCTTCCCAAGATCCCCTATGATTATTCAAATTAGTGCAATATACAAACTTTGATGACGCTCTCAGAAGAGAAACATCTTGCTTTTAGAGTTGTTTCAAGGAGCCCAGTTTCACAATTCACATTTCACTGAGCACTTTTTTTTTTTTTTTCAAAACTATTTGATGGATAAACCATCTTCCTAAAGTTATATTTTGGTTTCTCACTGCAATCCAAAAATCTCTGAAGATACACAAACAAAAATCCAGGAGTAAAATTATAAAAGCCAACAATCATCTGCCTTTAAAATGTTATCTTCACAGAGCTAAATTTATCAGATGTCTCCCAATGTTTTTCCTGGGGAGCAAAGGCAAAACAACTCTGTCAACTGAACAGCAGTTCTTACTGCTTTTTCCCCGTCATAGCATCGAATGGAACTAGAACACTTAGCAAATTAACACTGAAGAACGAGAAAGAAGGAAAAGTAGCAACAGCTGCCATGCAAGTTCCCCAGCTTCAATAAAACAGAACTTGAGCAAGAAGTCTTTTTCACAACATACCATTTCTCCTTTCCTCTGAACGTGGATTGTGGATGCTCAAAGCATCACACCATAACAAAACCCATAAAAATTACAGTAATTGGGCATAATTCAAGATTTTATAGCCCCGGGATCTAATTCAACAAAATAATTTCTACATTAACACAAGAAGTTTCCTCTGTGGTTATGGAAGGAAGGCTCAGAATCATCACCCAAAAACTATTATCCAACACCCCAAGGTTCCAAAACACCGAGGTTGGCATGTGGAAAGATGAGAAGGAAGTTGCGATTTATGACATGAGTCAGCTTATTAAAAAATAATAGGTCTCCGGCCATGCCAACCCTGAACATGCCCGATACCGTCTGATCTCAGAAGCTAAGCAGGGTCAGGCCTGGTTAGTACTTGAATGGGAGACCACCCAGGAAGACCGGGTGCTGCAGGCGGGAAAATAAATAAATAAATAACGGGCTCACAAAAGCTTACCAAAACATTGGCATAATCACAGAAGAACCAAACATAAAAATGGTAATAATACAGTATTAATCTCAATGAACTGGAATGGGCTGTTGTAGCCATGCCGTTTTCTATTCCAAGGAGCAGTAAGAAGAACGTTTTTTCTTGTTGCTCTATTACTGCTGCTAGCACATGGTCGTAGCGAGTTTTATGGACTCGCTCGTTCAATTCTGTTCCAACTCCTTTCTGTGCCTTCCTGGATTACAGAGACTTGAAAGTAACTTTTTTAGATTCCCTCACAGCTAAAACTGTGGATGAGATTTCGATTCTGCATAACAGATGCACTCGTCCAATATTGCGATTTGGAACCAAGTTAAGTAGGAAGAGAGGCCAGGTGTGAGAAATTCACTTTGTGGATGCGGATCACAGTTGAGGAGTCCTAGTTCCAATGTTAGCAGCTGAGGCTGTGTTTCTGCAACTTAGCAGAAGTGGCTCCCCTATCACAGCGGAGGCAGTGGCTCCCAAGCCAGCACTTTAGTGGAAGTGGCCCATTCAAAAAGCACCTTTCATTCTGTGGTAGAGAAGCAGTGTGAAGACCTGGTTTTATGGTTTGCTTTGAATGTCGCTCCTGAAAGTCCAGCCTGTAGTCTGACTCTTTAGCCCTGCGAACGATATTGCCAATTAATACCCCTTATTTTTCCCTTTAGGCTTAAGCCAGCTATAACTGATTCTGTCCCTGTAAGTAATCCCCAATAAATGCAGTAGATGTTCACGTCTCTGCCTTTACACATACAGTATAATAAATGTACTTGATGAATAATGGCCTTAAAATTCTTCAAAATCACCATTAAGAAAATTAAAAAAGTAGTTTTGTTCAAATGAAAGGAGAAATGCTATGTTGGTATGTTGTGAAAAAGACTTCTTGCTGAATTTGGTTATAAATGCCAAATCACTTTGAACTTCCAAGCATGACTTAACTTCATTTGAACAAAAATCTCCTTTCACACTTGCATAGCAAGTAAAATATTATAGGTATAGAGGAGTAAGAAAACCAAGTGAGGAGTATACTGAAAGCATAACATAGAATTCAATCAATAAAGACGGCTGTGCATTGGTGGTGGGTTTAATATTTTAATAGCTGCTGGTAAAACTCCAGCAACTGTCCAGGAAAAGACAATGTGGGATTGGAATGAGGTGAAAAGAAGGGACGAAGATGGTGAGAGTCACAGTTTGGATCCCCCCAGAAGCAAACCTTGAGAGGTCAATTTGAACGCAAGTATATGTTTAAGAGATAAAAATCAGTATGTGAGCAAGGAAATGTATTAGTTTTCTATTGCTATTGTAACAAATTACCACAAATTTGGTGGCTTGAAACAGTACAAACTTATTCTCTTAAAGTACTAGAGGTAAGAAGCCCAAAATCAATTTCACTTTGCTAAAGTCAAGGTGCCAGTAGGGCAGGATCCTTCTGGAGGCTCTAAGGGATAGTTCGTTTCCTTTCTTCCTTTAGCCTGCTGGTGGCCGTCAGCATTCCTTGGCTCCTGGACTCTTCCTCTATCTTCAAAGTTCATCACTCAATCTCTGCTTCCATCATCACATCCCTTCTGACCCTTACTCTGACTCCTCCAGAATCCTTTTTAAAGACTCATGTGACACGACAAGAAAAGAAAATTTCAGGCCAATATCTCTGATGAACATAGATGCAAAAATCCTCAACAAAATATTAGCCAACCAAATTCAACAGTACATTAAAAGGATCATACACTACGATCAAGTGGGATTTATGCCTGGGATGCAAGGATGGTTCAACATATACAAATCAATCAATGTGATACACCACATTAACAGAATGAAGGGGGGAAATCAAATGATCATATCAACAGATGCAAGAAAAGCACTGACAAAATTAAACATCCTTTTATGATAAAAATTCTCAACAAATTAGGTACAGAAGGAATGCACCTCAATATAATAAAGGCCATGATTAGCAAGCCCACAGTTAATATCACACCAAATGGTGAAAAGCTGAAAGCTTTTCCTCTAAGATCAGGAACAAGACAAGGATGCCAACTCTTTCCACTTTTATTCAACATAGTATTGTAAGTCCTAACCAGAGCCATTGGGCCAGAAAAAGAAATAGAAGGCATTCAAATAGAAAAGAAGTAAAATCGTCCGTTTGCAGGTGGCATGATTTTACATGTAGGAATCCCTTCAGACACCACCAAAAAAAAAAAAAGAAAAAAGAAAAAAAAAAAACAGCTGTTACAACTAATAAATTCAGCAAAATTGCAGGATACAAAATTAACATTCAAAAGTAAATTGCATTTCTATATGGTAACACTGAAAAACCAAAAAGAAAATTAAGACAATAATACACATATAAAACAAAATAATATTCACTAAAAATTATTTAAACTGAAAAAGTTCAGTAAAGTGGTTACACACAAGGGAGATATATAAAAATTAATAGTTTTCCTTCCCCAAAATAGCCAAGTGGAATAAATACTTGAAAAACAAATCACACAAGAACAACAAAAAACATAAAATACCCATTTACTTAATATGCGAACCCACCATGATAAAAATTATAAAAGTTTACTAAGACATATAAACACAGATTTAAATATATAGAATTGTCTCATACTCCTGGCTGTCATGATGGAATTGTTATAAATATGTCAATTCTTCCCAACGTGACTTATAGATTTAATGCAATGGCAATCAAAACTCAATTTTTCAGTTTAAAAATATTTATCTCAAAAAATGTGTTGTGATCCCATCTTTTACTCTAACCATCTTTGTAATTTCAAGTAAGATAAAAAATAATAATAAAAACAAACAAACAAAAAAAAAACCCTAACGTTTTGGCCTATGATGGCATCAATAGGATTAGCTTTCAGAATCAGAAAACATATTTGTGCCATGCCACATCTCCTAAGTAAGGCTACTCCCTTCAGTCTGTATTTCCTCTTCTATTAAACAGAGTGCCCTCGTGATTATGTCCATTGACTTTTTCCTTTCTCGACTAATTGAAATTTAGTATTTATGTACATCTATTTGCCTACTTATCTATTGATTAAGGACACGGTGGATGACCGCGAAACTCAATATATCTAAAATACTCCAGATTCTTCATATGTTGAAGACTATGAGATTCCAAGAGCACATAGAGAGAACATGGGAGATGAGCTGAATCATAATCTGCAGCAACAGGCTGATTATCACATAGCCCCACTGTTATGCACTGTAGAAGAAGTTGTCTAATGCTAGCTTGCTCTGAAGACTCTTGACCACTGTGTAGGTATCCATAAAGGACTCACTCCCTGGAGACAGGATTAAATTCTTACATGGGTCCTACACAGCCCACTTGGTTGCATGAAGGTTCTAACACTCCCATGTAATTGGTCCTTATATCCCTTTAATTATCTTAAGACTCCAATGATCTACACTCCTGGGAAGGGGAACCTGGTCCTAGGAATGATTTGGTGGTTTACAAAGTCAGTCAAGGATCATAGGTCCCTCTATCTGTGGTGCTAATATGCCCAGAGCATAGTCCTTATCCCTGTGATTAAAGCCAGGTTGCTGACAAGTCTGGAAGTCTGGCTTGCAGGAAGAAAGGCTGAACAAAGGAGTTGGAAGCTGTAACTATTCAAATGGCATTGAGGAAAACTTTGGTCACATGGACCTGTGTAATCTCTAATCTGGGAGTGTAGATTCTAGTGCACTATGAGAAGAGAATGGATTCAGGAGGTCTTGACAACCCATTTCTGAATTTCTGCATGGAGCAGAGTAGTGATGTAACACAGGCTTAAACATTTGCAAACAAGGGCCAGAGTTCATGCTTCATCATTTGCACACCATGTGCCCAGTTATTGGCCTGTCATAATGTCATGCTTTCCCAAATGCGTTTCTGAGTGGGGACTCAAGCTAGATGAAGCAGAACGTGCTAAAGAATTAAATGGCAATTGGGGAAGGATCTTTACCCAATAAGCAAGTTTGAAAAATAAACGCCTTTGTCAAAACTGGCCCATAAAAGATGTTTTACAAATTATCAAGTGGCCTTTGATTACATGTAACTATTTCAAATTTAGCCAAGTCCCTTCTAGGTTTGGCTAAGTAACTTTCTTTTTTTATTCATATTTCACTGATGTTTCAAAGCCAATATCTATGGGAAGGGCTTGTCAATTTTTACCAATCAAGTCCAAAATTCATTTTTCTCTGCTTTCTGTTCTTCATTTATCACATGCTTTGATGTGGTTAAACTTGAAACCCTCTTTTACTGAAAATGAATAACATTTATTTCTAACTAAGACAACTTTGGAGCAAAGAGAGAGAACAAAGTAGCTAGTTTACTTAAGTAGAGAACCAAGAAATACAATATTCCTCTTCAGTTTTTGTCAGCCCTTTCTCAAGGCCATAATATATTCCTCAAAATAAGCACAACTGACTGAGATGTATTGCAACAGCAGAAAAGGAGACGTTGTTTAAAAACACAATCTTTTGACTAAAAAATGTAATCATCTCATTACTGACATCAGAATAATCCAAACAATTGCATTTCATATTGAAGACTGGTCTAAATGGAATCTGGAATCAATTCTACAATAGTTGAGTGGGAAAACAAAGCAGTCCTTCCTCAGGTAGCTAAGTTTCTGAGCTGCTGATTACATATCTGGGTTGGATAATACCTTAAAATGGATAAAACCTCATGAATAGAGTAAAGAGGTTCTTTGTGGCTGCTTTTCTGTAAACCACACAGCACTTCTGTTTACTTTTACTAAAGAATGAGATGAATGAAAGTTGAAGAGTGTAGCAAATGAGTGGCTGTCAACAGATATTTCTAAGGGAAAAATCTTTTCAAAAAACCAGATTGCTTTCTTGGATTGGGAAAAAAGGATAACAGGTGATGGCAGAGCCACCAGAGGTATTTATCTGGATCTCAGAAAAATATTTCATAACCTCTAGTAAAGTAAACTAATACATAAAATTAAGGAACTTAAAACTCAGTGCTAACATCCATACACGCAAACTGTCCCGGCTGGAGTTTGGGGTGCAATATCTTATAGGCATTAGTATCAAATAGTCATAATAACTAAGACAGAAAGGAATCCCTGGTATTTGCTTAGGCAAAACAAGCTTATGCCTGATTTTCAAATGAGCACTGAAATCGATGGAGACATAGCATCCACCAATTAAGAGAAAACCATAGCCAGACTCAGATGAGCCTTGGGGAAATATACCCAAAGCCCTTTAATGGACAGAAGAAAAATTAAATAGTTATGCTTTATTGAACATTTATTCCGTGTCAGATACTGCACTTCATGCTTTACAAGCATTATGTCCCTTAATCTTCACACAACTTTAAGAAGTCTTATCATTATTAGCCTTTGCTCCCCACTCTGTCCTCTCTCACCCACCTGCTGGGGGAGTAAGAAGGGAGGGGATGTGAAGATTGAGAGTAACTAGATAAAATCTCTTAGGCACCAGCACCATCTTTTGTGTTCTATGTATATGAAATGATTGGACTCTTGGGTCAGAGACAAAGGACAAAGGACAGCAATAAGCAGTAGTCAGCGTAACATAACTTGCGCTGGTTTCCCCAAGTCCCGATTTTCACAAGGTAACACAATGACAGCCAAGTGATGCCTGAACATGCAGTGAGGAAATCAGAGCCTCGGAAATGCCAGTCTTTGATAAGAGGCTAATTAAACCTGCCCTGGAGAGAGACGTTATCATTACTATCGTAGAAAACAAGCAAATCTGCCCTCTGCTTTGGAGGCAGATACTGTATCTTCTAAGGCTTTTCATTATACAGGCATCCTTGAAAAGAGTCTGAAAGGCAAATCTGTTGATCCCTTCGATTAGGCATGTAGAAATGCAGAATGCCTTTGGAGAATTATCACCCAACGAACACATGGCCCAGAAAGGTTTTCATAAGATCATTCTAGCGTTCCTGGGTAAGTATAAATGTAGGAGCTGGAATTAGAATTGTATATATTGCTAAGCTTCTATTTACTTAATCATTTGGAAAACAATCATAAAATTTCCATTGCCTATAATATCAAACATGATTCAACTATTTTGAAGACAATATACTGCGTAAAATTATAAGTATTGAATGCCCTTCAGGGCCTGAAACATAGATAGGCATTTGTAGAACCCACTTATACCCAATCACAATCTATATTTTTTTACAGACATTCTATCACTGTACTCTTGAATATTCAGTCATTAAACTCATCAAGTGGGCTTTCTGAGAAATATTGACGTAAGAAACGTCCAAAGTTGTAGAGAACTTTTATAAGAGTTTATTTGAGCCCAAACTGACAACAATTGCTGGGAAGCAAGATCTCAAACACTCCAGAGAATGACAGTTTTGCAGTTTCTTTTTTGCATTGGGAAATAAGGAAGGAATGTAAGGAAGATTATATAAAAGTGGGAAAAAACAAGGTACAGGATGGTTAACATGATTATGTGATCTCGTGAGAGTGGTTACACCTTCTGAGGGATCTGGAAAAGAAGATTACTTCTGCTATTTCAAAGGTGTGTTAACCTAGACGCACAAGAACAATGAAAAGGACTGGCTTAAAAACCTTCCACTTACAGAAGTTAGAAGCCTGGGGCATGACTACCCACCATGACCTGCCCAGCTAGGAATTTGTGATCAGATCGCCCTGTGAGGTGACTTTGAGTTAGATTTATGACAGTATCCCTTTTTCATTGACAGAATAATAAAGTTATTAATGACCTTAATGATGAAATTTATAAATAAATAAATTAAATGTCTCAATACTTTACGAATAAAGTATTCATAAAGGAAATAAAGTATTCATAAAGGAAAAAGAAAGGATTGCAATTCAGTACCAGCAGCCATGGCGAGCCACGTGCACACAATGAGAGCAGGAAGTAGCCAGAAGCTTTTTTTACAGAGGGGAAGAGGAAGAAAAGAGGAGGGGCTGTTATGACCATAGAGTTCTTGTACACATAGAATTCTTCCTGTAGGGCTTCTGCGACTGACATAGGATGCAAGAGTGCCTCCCACAGGCCCTCCTAATTCCTGCCTAGGTTAAGGTCTCAATCATAAATTTTAACACTAAGAATTGCTAAAAGAGCACCATAGACCAGTGGTTTAATTGGCTTCGTTCAATCATCAACCTGTTAGATTAATACCTAATTAACCCTATTGGATTCCTCTTTACATATGAGAAAACCAGGAATCCCATAGATTAAGTAAACCCTCCAAAGATCACACAGCTGGTTACTAGCAAAAACCACATCTTCCTCACTCTACATATAACTCTGAAATGTACGAACAGGATTCTTTCGATCACCTTTAGATTTAAAATATTCTCAGAAACCAAAGACTTTCACAGGTTCATAATGAGAGACTTGGATTTGTGACTTGAGCCCATAAAATGATAACACTATATATTTTTTCTAAAATAATCACTCTCTAGCCAGGAATCTGAGACCTGAAAATGCCTTTTCCCAAGCGGAATGGGAAAAAATAAGCTGTGGCATTTGTAAAAGTTATTCAATGATGAATTAGCCTCTGGGCTATCATAAAACTATTTTGGTAGTTTCCTGATTGCTATAAGGTTAATAACAACATGGGAATGATACACAGAGCCCTCAGTCATTTATTTAGTGCCAGCAGTATCTGAGGACAACAACAACAACATAAAAGCACAACAGTTATTTAAGCTGCCTCACTATTTATGAAGGAAAAAAGAACAAGATTATTTATTTATTAATAGTTATCTTCATTCTTTGAATGTTTAAACTATATTAGAGAAAAAAATAGGAAATAAATCCTAACGATGTATAACAGCATCATAGTTTGATACAAAATATCCTCCTAACAATACGTACAAATTCTAACATGGGAAAGTCAAATGATAGGATTATGTAAGAATAAAAAAGAGCAGAATTTGCCACTTCAAAATATGTCTCTTTGACATAAGGATTATTTTGAGCCTATTTGAGGTAATTAAAAAAAAAAAAAAAAAAAACAGCAGACAGTGGAAGCTCTGAAAACCAAGTAGAAGTTACTCTACTGAAAGAGACACTCACATTTCTAAGGGAAATTTCCATTTGTAAGGGGGCCGCCCTCTCTGTACCAGGAGCCCACAGCTTCTTTTGTCTTTAGCTGGGGATGGTTTTTAAGGTGGTGGCTTGGGCCATTTCAGGAGTTACTCTGTTTTCCTGGGTCTCTTCCATGGAAACAGGAGGTATCCATGCTATTAAACTTCTGTTTGTTTTTCTTCTGTTAATCTGTCTTTAATTACAGGAGTTTCTCAGCCAGGAACCTAGAAGGGTGGAGGAAAAATCATTTTCCTTCCCCTACAAGAGGATATAATTCTCAGATAAATTGTAAAATGTTAGAAAAAAAATACATCGATCATTTTGATACACTCTTCAATAATATATTTTCAGCACTTTGGATATTTTTATTATTTTTATTCATGTTTTTCACAATTAACATAGCCTATCTGTGTAAGTCTGATGTGCATCCAAATAAAGATCACCATCTCTCAGCCTGCTTAAGGATGTATATTGAGTTTGAGATCTAGACTTCTCTAACTGACATTTTTATAAAATAATAAAGACAAAATGTAATAAAACATTCAAATAATGGCATAAATACTGCTATACAAAGATGGAGATGCTCCCAGACCTAACTGTTGAATGACAGGTAACACCAATATGTGATGGCTTGAAATATTAATTCATCACCTGATATATGAACATTCCAATTTGGCTTAGGAAAAACAGTTTAAGGAAATAATGTATTAATGTGTGAGATGTATAAAACTCAAATTCCAAAAGTCAGCACAGCCTAAATGTAAAATACTTCTGAACTTGCCAGGTGTGATGGTAGCTAGCTAGTAGTACTGTCTGATTGTCCATTTTCATGATTCCTTCAGAATATTTCGATTTACAGTAGCACTAGAAGCTGAGCAAAGCAATCAGCGACTTGCCACTCTCTGGGTGAAATTCTGGGGGCTGTAGAAGATGCACCTGAGAAACTGACCACTTTCTAGTCCTTTGAAACAGGACAGAATCAAAGATAAAGCAAGTGGGAGTGTGATATAACTGATCTCCAATATTTACCCCGACCTCAAAGAGAACAGATCTGAACCATACCTTTTCTGCAGGAAATCATTTTCTGAGGCACTTAGGGCTGCATATACCAGAAATTTGGTAAAGGGCCATACCCAACAACCCACCCCCCTAGGTTAAAATCTGAGTCAGAAATTACGACCCTCAACTGGTCCATGAACATAATCAGAGAGAACGGCATCCTCTTGACTGTTGCAGGCTAGGTCTCTTTCTTTCAAGGGTGAACTAACAGGAGTGAAAAAAGAATTCAACATGGAATGACCAATAAAAATATTTTGCAATATTAAAGATTGATAATATAGCAGCTATCTTTCAAATGATCTTGTTCCAGTTACTGTGCTTGGCACTTTCTCTACTGAGTGAATTTAATTTTCAGAGCCTCCTTGTAAGATAGGAATTATTATTCCCATCCTGGTGATGAAGAAACTGAAGTTTGGGAAGGACAGCTAAATCTTCCAAAGTCATGTGGTTGGTTGGTGGCAAGGCTGGCTGAAGTCTGTGCCCCTAACTGCAGCCCCAAACCATCTTCCAAAGAACCAAAGATCTGCGCTTCTCAATATCCACAACCCATTACACCTACAAATGACCAGCGGGTCCTGTTAAAAGGAAGATTCTGAATCAGTAAGTCTGAAGTGGAGCCTGAAAATCTACATTTCTACTGAGCTCTCTAGTGATGTTGATGCAGCTGGTGCTCAGATCACACTTTGAGTAGTAAAGGTCTAGGAAACATGCTACTATGGGAAAACAGAAGAAAATTGCGCTGTCAAAAATTATATAAGAAAATGTGAACTCTATGAAGAAGGCAATGAAAGGTGGAATGAAGGCGCAGAAGGCTGGCATGAAAATAGATGCATCAGAAGGAGGCAAGGGTAATAACAAGAGCTGGAAACAATGGAAAAGAATCCAAAGAAACTACAAACAAAGGCAGAAGCATCTATCAAAGCTAACAAAAGAGTGGACTCTACATTAGAGAACAAACAAATTAAAAATGGATGAGGCAAACTTGAAAATGAGGTAGGGGTTACATCGGGACCCCTCCCCAGAGCCACTAAAATGAAAAAGAGCCTTGAACAATAACTTTGACATAGTGAAGCAGTTTTGTGGTTTAAAACTTCCTGCTAAAGCAGAAAATAAAGGGTATAGAGAAAGTCCCCAACATAGGCATGCACAGAAGGACAGCTGGTGTAATCTAAAAGTCACCTTTCTTCATTATACAATCATTATAATAAATTAGCATTGCGGTTAAGGCTGTACCCATCATGCATCTGACACCATGATAGTTCCAGAAAGCCCAGACGTGGCAAGAAAAAGAGCATCTCCCTGATTCTTGGGGAAAAAAACACCTTTCCATGAAGGGACCACCCAAAATCATGAATATTTCACTACTTCATTAGATTAATGGACAAAATCCCCAAACCCACAATGGTACGATGCAGCAACTCTCACTTGAGACTGCTTGCTCTCCCATCTGAGAGTGAGTATATTTTGTCTTCAAGACTGACTGCTCTTGCAGCCTACTCTCCCTTCTGAAAGTGTACTTTCACTTTGAATAAAGCTAGTTTTTATACAATCGCTGGGCATCTGCCTTCAATTCTTTGTCAACCAGACATCGAGAACCAAAATCCAGGAGTTCAAGGACTCCCTAGAACCAGTAACAAAGAGCACTCCAAAATAAGAGCAAAAAGAAAAGGATGAAAATGATGGAAGAGAAGATTAGAGCTATGGGACAAAGATGCAAGCCTCTGGAAATAGGCATTGTAGAGCGGGAGCCAGGACGACTGGGGCAAACAGTTAACTTAAAGATATGGAAGAAGAAAACATTCTTGCTCATAAAATATTAAGATATAACACTGGTTCTGAGTAATTAAGGTGAAGACATTTCCTGTGGCAGACACTATCGGTGCCCTGAGCAGGTTCACCTCCACCCACTTCACAGCCCACCTGCAGTTACCGTCCATAGTTCCTGGACCCCTTGGAAGTTCCCTGCCTCAAGCACCCACATCCCCCTGCTACTGAGGGAGCTCATTCAGCCTGTGCACTGGGCAGCCCAGACTCAACACCTCCAGGTTAAATCAACCAAAGAGGGACAGGAGTCAGTGGCTAAATGCCCCAGCCTCTCCATTGCAGGCTGGGACAACTGAAGTGTGTTCTACACTGCCATTTATATCTCTAGCAGGATCAAGTCCCAGTTGCCCACCGTTGTAAGCCGCACACTAACTCAGCCTTTATCTGCTTCTCTCTCTTCCTTGTCTTACCTCCCCTCTCCCTCACTTGTGCAGCCTGGGATCATCTCCCATTTAAATGACCCAAGTTGCTGACTCAGCATATGCTTTTGGAGAAACAGAAACTATGACATGTCCCAAAGATATCAGAGGAAAATCCCTATACTGAAAAGGAAAGAAATTCCACATTTAACAGTGTGTTATTTAATCACGTGGCCCCCATGTTTTGAATTCAGAAGTGAAGAGGTACTGATATGGGTGATACATAAACATTCCCATACCTTATCCCTTCCACCATTTCCCCCTCTTTTGGGCTCAACTGTACAAGGTTTTTAATACACAGAATACTATAGGGCATGATTCCTATTCCTTGTCTTCCCCTCTTACTTGTAAACTTCTCGCAAACAAGAACTGTGTCTTATTAGCTTTTTATCCCAAGCACCTAGCACAGTACTTTGCACATAGAGGGCTCCTGATAAATTCATTAAATAAATGTTCAATGAATCACTGGGTACTAGTACTGGCTCTAACACTAACTAGATGTGTAACCTGGGTCAAATCGCTTAACCAATCTAAGCCATAGTTACCTCCATCTATAATATGAAATAACTCAATGTTCTCTGAGGTCAAGTTAGTATACGAATCCAGATAAGCAAAATTTCTCTCTAATCTCTTCAACCTGGTTAATGTAGCATAAAGCTGGCCACAATATTAAAAGAATAGCCAGATCTTCGTGGACCACATTAGTCGATAACTATAGTATCACCTAAAATCCTAGCATTTAACAGCCTGCTTTGGGGCTTAAGTAAAATTCTGCTGGTGATTATAATGTATTCTCATTGCCCAAGGCATTGTTTAAACCTATGCCGATCAATATGGCAGCCGCTAGCCCCATGTGGCCACTGGGTGCTTCAAATGGGCCTAGTCCAAAAAGAGATGTGAAGTTAGTGTAAAATACACTGGATTCCAAATATTTAATACAAAAAAAAAGTAAAATATCTCAACAGTGGTGTTATATTGATTACAGGTTGAAATGATCATTTTTTTAATATAATGGTCTATATAAAATATATTATTAAAATTAGCTACCTATTTCTTTTTACTTTTTTAATGTACTTATGAGAACACTTAGTGTGAAGAAAATTTAATGACTCATTCTATTTGTACTGGGCAGTGCTAGGCTAAGCTATGAGAGATTAAAAGATGAGTGTCTTAGTCTCTGTCCTTTAAGGTTATTTTGGTAAAGTGGAGAGAGAAATGGAGAGAAGGAATAGCTCTAAAAGTGACTACTAGAAGACAAAGCAACTATAAGACAAAAGAGCAGTGGGACAAAGTGCTGCTCCAGTGAAGGGGAGGGAAGCATTCTCTAACTGGGTTTTATTTGGAGGGGAATTTGTATTTGAGTGGGAGTGCATTACCGACACAAGAAATTACCCTGCTGTATTTTGTCATCATTTTTCATACAGATTTGCACAGTGTCACAATAGGCTTTTGGTAACAGTTGCAAAGGAACTAGAGAAAACTGACCCAAAGTGGATCTCAAAGATATTATTGCCCTCAAAATGCTCTGATAACAAGAAAAAAAATCGTGTTTTTATTTTCTGTCTGCGGTGTTAAAATCTATCCAGGGATGGGATGATATAAATTCCCCAAAATAAAACATTACGGCTTAACTTTCCCCATGCTCCTCTAAAAAGACAAATTGTTGTTTACAATGCAATCTCTTGAATTCGCTAAATGGTCTTTCAAATAAACATTTTGAGAAGTGGGTCTCCCAGGTGCTTGTAAACTCCTCCAGTCCCTTAATGAATATATCAGTATGACTTCATGATAACTGGACAGAAAATGAAAAACGTGATGTGTAGCAAAGTCGGCTGAGGCGGGTTGAACAGATACCCACTTTGTAATTCTAGCGTCACAGTGATCTTGAGAAATAGCAAGTGAGACCTAAAGCAAATAGAATTCCACCTTTACCAATCCAACATTTATTCCCCCTATTTTCTTACTAACAGAATTCTGCTTTTGCTGGAAGAGGCAATATGCCCAACTAAAAACTATATTTCCCAGTCTCTCCTGCTGATAGGGTGACCAGGTGGA
>NW_006435837.1:6193942-6205719 GCF_000325575.1 Pteropus alecto | reverse complement strand
ACCAGGGCAGAAGCAGATTAAGGCATACTCTCTGCTCTGCCCCTCCTCCTGCCTGCAATGTGGGCACACTGCTGGAGGAGAAGCAGCAATGACACACTGAGGATGACTGAGGATAGAGATGGAGCCTGGAGCCTTTGTGTCATTATGGATCCACCAGCCCTAGATTGTCCAACTCTGGTTTCTTCGTTATGTGCCAAATATTAGATAACTATTTGTTTAAGCCACATTGATTGTGTACCCAACCAATGATTACAGCTCGTTTGTTTGGTTGATGAGTTTCACCAAATGTGTTGATATTTTAGTGACTTACCAACCCAACATTTATGGCAGTGGCAGTGTCCATCATTACTGTTTAATGGATCATATAACCTAAAAGAATAAAGTCCCTAAACTATAAGACACGTTATAGTGGTTGTGACCTGTGGTTTTCCTAGTCCAATGTTGTCACAGACTGTCTTCACTAACACTTATCTCAAGAGCCAGAGAACAATGCATCAATTATCTGTTACTGGCTCACAAACCACTCCAAAACTTAGTGACTTAAAACAACCATTTTGTTTGCTCATGAGTCAGTGTGTCAGCATTTGGGGCTGTGCTCAGCTAAATGGTTCTTCTGCTGGTCTAATCTGCTGTCACTCGTGTGGAAGCAGTCATCTGGGGGCTCAAATGGTGATACACGGTCTAGATAGTGGTTATCAAATATTTTAGTCTTGGTATCCCTTTACACACTTAAAAATTGTTGAGCACCACAAAGAGTTTTAACTTAACTGGGTTATAGCTATTGTTGTTTACCATATTAGAAAATAGAAAATTTTTAAAAACCGTTATACATAAGTACACATTTTCTATTAACCAAAAAAACGATGTCATCACACATCATGTATTCTCTGGAAAAGTCTCATACGTAACTGGAAGAGAATGAGAGTAAAGAAGACACATGCCATAGAATTACTATGAAAATAGTTTTGGCCTTATGGAACAACTGAAAGGACCTCAGGGACCATCAAGAGTCACAAGACCACATTTTGAGAACAGCTGGCCTAAGATGGTCTCACTCTCATGTCCGACAATTGGTACTAGTTGACATCTGGGCCTCTCTCTCATTATGGGGCCTCTCATCCTCAGAGCAGCAAATAGAGTGAAAGAGGAAGCTGTAAAGGGCCTTGACGCCTTGATCAGAAATCTCACAAAGATACTTCCACTACATTCTATTGGTCAAAAGAAGTCACAGGGCTATCCCAGAGTCAAGAGAAGAGGAAAGAGGCTCCACCTCTTGATGGGAGAAGTGCAAAGATATGGCTTCTTTTCGAACAACCTTCCTTGAACAGCTACCCCGTTCCAGAACCAGGTGGTGGTGGTAGGTCAAATATATTTGATGCTGCTGACCCCACTAGTCACATGATGAGACATCTAGTAGTGCATCTCAGTCCCTTATCAGCCTGAGAAATACACAAACAAGTCAGGTCACCAGTTAGCGGTACTGGTGGGAACACAAGCCAATTCAGGTTAAGACTATGTGAAATATATGTGGGAAATAGAGGCTGGACAATAATCCTTCTATAGACCATGTGGAGAATAGTCTGAATGTTCTTTTTATAGTGCTCTTGTAATTTATGGTACGGGGCAAATCTCAACCATTTATTTATTTTCTTGTTTGGCAATGTTTTTTTTACATTGCAATAAACGTTTCTGTAGAAGCAAGCTCACAAAACCTTCACGTTTAATGAAAAATTAAGTACTGACTTTCCTTTCCTCAAATAAGGTACTGATGAATATGTAATTTGCACACAAAATGTTAACATTTACAATCTACAATGAGGCTCCTTATGATATCATTTTTCACCTGAAAACCACAAGTCCAAACCTACTAAAAAAGCATCAGCATCTGCTTCAAAATGTGCCAGTTTAAAAGTCTATAACTGAAGATAATAATTTAACACAAGCGACCAACAAAGGTACGAAGAACTAGCACTCTATGCAGCAAAGTTATTCATTTTGACCACATGACTACTATTTATTTGCTCATTTTCAGTTCTAAATGTTCTGGTGCACATAACATTCCAGCTAATAGGTCAGGTCAATTAGCAGAAAACTTCACAGTTAAATAATGCCAGATTTCTATCAATGATTTCAGATGTTTCATATGGTAAATCAGTTAATATCAATGAAGATTTCATTTTTCCATCCATTTCATGAAATCAAAGTAAAGCTTAGATGTTCATTCTGCTGAAAGTTAAACATCTGATGTGAATGCCATTACAAAATCAGTTATAAAAGTCCAACATGAAAGGTAACGGTATTTGTTTTTGTGAAACATATATAATTTTTTATTTCATGGAAGACAGTGATGTGGTACAAACAATGGTATTATTTCATTAAGAAACCTATAGAGAAAATAGGTTCTTGAAACTGATTTGCGGCATGCATTATTCATGATTGTGCTCAAATAAGCAGAAGTAGTCCGTCTATCTAAATAGAAACGGTAGCTGTCAAAATTTCAAATTTCTCCATATACATACAGTCACTACAAAATTTTTGTCACAAAGACAATGTCAACACAAAAATATTAAGAATAATCAGAACGGCAATACATTCTTTCTTTGCTACCCTCATCCATCAAATTTCAGAAATGATTGAGTTTTTGAGTCTTCCAATGGTATAGGATTTCTGTGACTGGGCAAAGAGTTCTCTAAATTTTGGTTGTATTTTTCCAAAATCTATTGAAAATCTTTAATCAAAGGATTCTACAAATAAGGAACCGAAATATTTAAGCTTTTAACAAGTCATAGCGATTGAAATAAAGCCTGCAGACAGAGTCATTAATACATATCTATACAAATGCAAGAGAGAAATCAAACAAAATAAATGAGGAAACCTCAGACCATGTACATGATTTAACTATGAGATTTTATCATTGTGCTTTGGAATATATTGCTGGAGGAAGACCCTTTCGGTGGCACTCTTATTATTATCTGTATAAATCCATACATTCTTCATGAAATGCATTCAAATTGATAAAGCTTCCAATTTTACAGCATATAAATTTGGTGACATTCAAAAGAATTAGAAAAATAGACAATTTTTTAGATGAGTTTTATCATAAAATATTTGTTGAAAGTACCTAGAAGCAAAATGATACTACCTGTAGAAATTACTTGGGCTTAAATAGTTACACGTTTCAATAATCACAAAAATAGAGATGAGAGTATACTCTATTTAGCAGAATTTGCTCAGAATCTTTATAAAGAGAGTAAATTCTCAATTAAAAATATTATGGTCCAGAGATAAAGAGTTAATTGATGTGTCAACAAACTCAAATTATCAACCACATAAATGCAACCTTAAAGAAAATTACAGCCCATTATATGAAAAAATAATTAAAACCAATAAACTATATTAAAATGCACCCTTTGTATAAACATTGGTGACACAGCCTTACGGAAGATGCAGCTAAGAAACTAATAAAAATGTGTAAATTACAAATATTAAATTATATCGTATACCTGAAACTGTTATGTCTATTACACCTCAATGAAAAAAAATGGTGTAAATACATACAAGAATAACTATTCTGTCTGTTATTTAATGTCAAAATTATCATTATGAAAATGTTTTCATTTTGTTTTAAACGTAAACATTGGTTAGACATTTATACAGTTTATGAAGTGATTCTGATTACCCTACACCCATCTGGCTCTACATCCTGGCATTTCAATAATATTGACTATATTCCCTATGCTGTACTCTACGTCCCAGTGGCTATTATGTAAACTATTAATTTGTACTTCTTCAACCCTTTACCTTTTTCACCCAGCCTCCCAAGTCCCTTCCCCTCTGGCAATCACCAGATTGTCCTCTGTATCTATAAGTCTGTTTTCATTTAGTTTGTTCCTTAGATCCTACATATAAGTGAAATCATATGGTATTTTTCTATCTCTGATTTATTTCACTCAGCATAATACCCTCTAAGTCCATCCATGTCTTTACAAATGTTAGGATTAAACTTTTTTTAATGGCTGAGTAATATTCCATTGTGTATATGTACCATTACTTCTTTATCCAGTTGTATACTGATAGGCACTTAGGTAGCTTCCATATCGTGGCTATTGTGAATAGCACTGCCTTGAACATTGGGGTGCATAGATCTTTACAAATTTGTGTTTTCATTTTCTTCAGGTAAATACCCAAAAGTGGAATTGCTGGGTCAAAAGGTAGTTCTAATTTTAATTTTTTTGAGAAAACTCCAAACTGTTTTCCACAGTGGCTGTACCATTTTGTAATCCCAGCAACAGTGTACAAGGGTTCCTTTTTCTCCACATCCTCGCCAACACCTGTTTTTTTAATTTATTGATGATAGCCATTCTGACAGGTGTGCAGTGATATCTCATTGTGATTTTAATTTGCCATTTCTCTGATAATTAGTGATCTTGAGCATTTTTTCATGTGTCTATTGGCCACCTGTATGTCCTCTTTGGAGAAATACCTACTGAGGTTTTCTGCCCATTTTTTAATTGGATTTTTGTTGCTTGTTGTTGTTGTTGTTGTTGTTGAGTTGTATGAATTCTTTATAAATTTTGGATATTAACACCTAATCAGATGCATCATAGGCAAATATCTTCTCTCAATCAGTAGGTTTTCTTTTCATTTTGTCCTTGGTTTCCTTCACTGTGCAAGAAATTTTATTTCTAATAAAACTATTTTTAGATCCATCAGTATAACAAAACAAAATCATTGGTCAATAAATAAATATTTCATTTATTTTAGACCTTTCCGCCTTCCTGGTTTGGACTGTAAGTTACTTGGTTACCCCAGTTATAATCGTATGATTTATGTTTCCACAGAGCTTTCTAATATAATTGTATTAAAATAAGAGAAGCTTTGATGCTATCGATCATAAGAGGGGCAGAAGAGATGCTCTATTTTCACTCAACACGAAAGACGCTTTTCCTCTCGTTTCTTGCCTGATAGCTTTGGAGAGCAGGTTTTGATGTTATATCATTCTGTTCATTATATTTCTCATTCCTTCCCACCATGCCACATTTTAATGATAATCAAGGAAGGATTTCTCACTCTGGAGTACCCAAGGGCTCTTCTTGCAATGGTTGCTAAGGATATTTGCCCTAGACCAGCACAGTGCTCCTCTCCTGAGTGCACACACCCTACATGACCCACTCAACACTGTTGGGTCAAGTACTGGGCCAGAAAATCCAACTAGAGAAAGCTAATAGCTATCCCCTTACACATCTCTACTTTCTTTCTCTTCCCTCTCCCTGCCTTCACCACTTTTAATAAGTTACCACAGCAAGTACGGAAGTAATAAAACCTCTTTATCATTGAATTATTGATAAGGAAGTGTCCTTCCTTCTTCATTAATTAACGTTTTTTAACTGGAATTTTTTAGAGTCAGATTGGTTATTATTTTTGTTTGTTCTTATTAAGGCCCCACTTCAATTATTTCCAGGCATGAGGGCAGCTGCTGCATAATAGTTTGGAAATAGACTAGCCCAAATCACTACAATAAGAGATCGAGCAAGATTTCATTCATACTTTTGTTATTTCTATTTTTACAATTGTAATGATCAGTTATGTTTCCGATGCTTCTGTTCTAGAGTGTTTCCATTCTCTATCCTGTACTTTAGTCAAGGGTAATGTTAGTCACCCTGAAATCTCTATGATTTAAACAATCACAGCTGATCAAATAAAGTCCAGTCAGCTAGAGGTTGGGGATTTGGGTTGGGACTCTGCTCCACAGAGTATCCCAGGGATTCAGGCTGACAAAGACTTTGCTACTTTAGAGTATCACATTGGAAGTCGCAATGAGTCAAGCCTGAAAGTGACCCACGTAGCTTTCACCTATGTTCAACTAGCCAGCCCTCAGTCACATCTAACTGTACCTAACTGCACGGGAAGCTGGGAAATGAAGTCCAGCTGTGTGTCTATGCAGAAACAAGTGTGGCAAAGAGCCCACTAGTTTCTGACACAAATAATTATCCATAGTCGCTGTAGTCATTAGAACTTCAAAACTAAGGCTGAATGAAAGCTTTTTGAGGACTATGTCTTAAAAGTAAGCTCACTGCTAAATGCACACTATGAACGCTTGTTAAATGCTGCAAATTGCCTTCAATTACCACGGGAAATGGTAATTCATTTTACAAAGTAGTAACATAACTTGTTTCGGGACTGAAGAAGTTTGTCTCTAAAGAGAATGTGTTATTTAAATCAATTCCCTTTATCTTACCATGTTTGAGTATTTATTTGCCATACACCTTGAAAACAATTAGCAAACTTACAGTCCTACACTTCAAATGCCTCAGCCTTGCTGGACTTCTGGAACAAATTTTACAGACAATTACATAGTGTCGAAGTCTGGTGCTCTTTAGAATTGCTTGTCTACAACTTCACAGCAAAATGGAGTTCTCCAACATAAGTTTGAAACTGCTTGCTACTGTCATGATAATTTCACAAAATCTATTTATACTTTGCAAATGCTTTGCAATCATCGTCTTCGTAGCTATTTCTTCACCATCTTTGACAGAATTCCATTCTCATTTTACAAATGAAACAGCAAATGCAGCCCAATGGTTCTTATTGTTACGCAGTCCACAACTGGGCTCCCTCTTCTGTATCTATATCTACAATTTTATTTATATATCTGCATCTGTAATGTCATCATCTTTCTTGTGTATTTGTGAACATGTATTAATCTGCATCTAAAATGATTTTAAAAATCTGATAGCATCTGTTTTCATGAATCTCTGTCCTAATAAACGATAATCACATTGTTAGAGTTTATTTTCAAAGTTATCTTCATAAAAGCATTTTTGAAAAAAGCATTTAAATGATGGCAAAGGAAAATCATACAATCCAAACCCTTCTTCAAAATTATTTTTTTAGTCAAAGTCATTTTACCTGCGTGGGAGCTCATTTGTTCCTTCATTTTTGTCATTTCTATGTTCATTTCTTCAGTCAATCATTCACAAATGATTGATTTCATTCTTTTAGTTAAATAAAAAATAGCTACATATGCTGGGGTTCTTTGCAGAGGGCACATTTTGAGAAACGTGATCAGGGTTTTTCAAGCTCAATGGACACAAAACTACAAGCAGGAAGCACTTATGTCTCTGAGTAAGTTGTATTTATAAATTACATTTGTACATGCTGCAGATGTCCAGTTCACTCATTCATTTGATTTTTTCCAGGTTTATTGAAGTATAATTGACAAATAAAATTGTAATATATTCATTTATGAATCCATTCTTTACCTATGTATTGAGCAGGTACCACATGCTGGATGCTGTCTTAGGTGCTGAGGATCCCATGATGGACACAAGACACACAAAGTCTCTTCTCTTGTGGTGGGGAAGAAACTCAATAAGCAGATATATGGATGGATAGACGACAGATAAACAGATAAAAAGATAGACACAGATGTATATATAAAATAAATTTGTTACATTTTTATATATTACATATATATTAATTGTAACATGTACACATAACAACGATATATATGACTGGCAAAGCCAATCTTGTGACTTCTCTGCCTCCACAACAGCCTTATGTGAACACTCACGTTCTACCTCTGCCCTTGTAATATTTGGCACTTTAGGAAAATTCCCACTGTTGGTGAACAAAAGGGCTGCAGAATAATAAAAGGTAACAGAAGTAAAGTTTATTAATAATTGAAATAAAAGATGTGCCCCATTTCACCATTTTTTAAATTATATTATTTTAGAATTGCATTCTTCCTCCTTTCCTACCCAAAACAAAACTCCAGGTCCCCGAGTTGTTGCTTTTGAGTTATTTCTTTTCTTCCCATCACGTGAACACAAATTTATAGAATTCTAAAGTCCCTGAGAGATCATCATCTCTTGCCATATTATTTTACAAATGAGAAGAGTAGGGTTCAGGAAATTGAAGCAATTTGCCCAAGACTACGGAAGTTGTTGAGGGAAGGGCTGGGACTGGATTCCAGTTCTAGTTTTATATCCCTAGGAGAGCAAAATAGTGAATGATAATCTGTTTTGTAATACTAATGAGAAAACACTGGCAGATTTAGCTTGGTAAAGGGCCCCTTTGGGATTGTAAACTAGGAAACTGAAGTCTATCAGTAAGTCTTTTCTTTCTCTCCATGCTTCTTTTAAGGAAAAGGTTAGATTTTCTTCACAAAGTTTTTCTGATGTGATTAAGAAATTGAATCTGAGCTGAAAATTGGGAAAACTAGACCCCTGAGAAAAAGAAATTAAAATCAGCATAGTCCTTCTAAACACAGGCCAGCTGATAGTTTTATAAACACTGCCCTCTTAATGATTAAAACTTCCAACAATTTACAAGTTAGGTAAGAGGAAGTAAACAAAATTTTAAAAAGGAAATAAAAATCATTTATAAGTTAGGTAAGAAGTAAAATTTCTAAGCCACCCATGGGAAACTTTATTAAACATCAAAAAGTACAAATTAAAATAGGATATCTTTTTTTTTATTATTACAATCCTTCCAGAAGTGTTTCTAAAGATAATCTTTGGCCCTTCTGAGGGTTGATAAGATGGACCACGCATACATTACTGGCTAGTGCATGTGTATATTTATACAACCATTCTGGATGTCACTTTTTCTGAAAAATATATCAAGAGCCCTGAAATATCTACACCTTTTTACTCAGAAATGCACTTCTAGGAATTAACCCTAAAGAGATAATCAGAGATCTGACTAAAGATGCAAGGAGACTCATTATTCTGCTGTTTGTAATGGTAATATATGTATACAATAGATGAAACAGCCAACAGAAATCCATGAGTAAAGAAAATATGACATATCCACCGCATGGATTTTTCAATAATTATTAATGCTATGGGAGAAAATACTCATAAAGTTATATGAAATATTCTCAAACGAGGATGATTCTGCGCACCAAGGGACATTCAGCAACGTCTGGAAACATTTGCGGTTGTTACAACTGCAGGGAGAGGTGTTATGGGCATCTAAGTGGGTAGATGCCAGGGATGCTGCTAAGCATCCTTTAGTACACAGCAAAGCGTTATCCTGCCCAAATGTCAATAGTGCCACAGTGAAGAAACTCTGAGTCAGATGAATAAAACAGTGAAAAATTCTATGAATGTTTTCAGAGGAAAAAAACAGGATATCATTTGATGATAAAATTATAAGTGACAATTATTTTCTTCTTTATATGTTACTTTCATAAATATTCTACCCTGAACATGTATTATTCATATAGTCAATTAAAGGTTTTAAAATAATCCTTCAAAAGCTCTCTATAGCCTCTTGCATCAAATCAAACTCCTCACCTCCACCTTCAGCATCACACATAATTGGGCCCTTGCCTGACCTAGGAAAACCTTGTTCTTCCCTAATTTTCATCAAGAACTCTCCATTTTAATTAGAAAAATTTCTCCTGCAACCTTGAACACACTCTGCTCATTTGCTCGGGTCCTTGATTATCTGTGACACAGGATAATTGCCCACCTCACATGATTGTTGGGAGGATCAAATGAGATAAAATATGTAGAAGCATTTTATAATTAATTGTCGAGTCCACAAATGTTAGCTTTTACTCTCTGTTGCCACACCCACCTTCTCTCCAGCTGAATTAAACATATCCACAGTTCAACTTCTAACCCACAAATCTTTTTTTCTATGAAGTCTGTCCTGACTTCTCCCAGGCTGTTTTGGGATACAGTGAACCCTACAACTTTGCCACCCTAATAAGAGAGAGGTTGAAGTTAAAGCAGTTTCCCAAAGTGTGTTCCTTGGAACCCTAATTCTATGAGATAATATAACAGTCAAAGTCAGTAAACAAACGGTACATTCAAATTGGGCAATTTGAGGAAAGTTTAACAACAGGCTATTCACAAAGACCAGGGCAGAGCGTAGGGAAACCACAAAACATAGTCAAGGAAGCCAGGTCTAGTAACAGCAGGGAGCTGTGACGATCCCTAGGCCCAAGGGGAAAGAGAGTGGAGTGGTTTACTAAACCCAGAATCAAGGAGAGAGGCACAGGGAGAAGGCTCCCGATAAGAGCTGGGATTTCTGTTCACAGATACAGTTAACTATAAGCAACTCAGCAGAGTGAGACACAGGGAATAATATCCTAACCCCACTGTCCTTCCTCTCATCTCCTGCAAGTAGGCCTCGCTGGCCCAACCAACCCAAACTTAGGGTGGATCAGCACAGTTCTCCAGAGAAACAGAACAAATATTTAGAGAAAGAGAGAAAGAGAAAGAGAGAGAAGGGAGATTAATTTTAAGGAAATGGCTTATGTAATTGAGGTGTGGTCGATATTGGTAACCTGAAGTATAATTTCTTCTTTGGGAAATGTTTTTGCTCTTAAGGTCTTTAACTGATTTGATGAGGCCCACGCACATTGTAGGGGGTAATCTGCTTTACTTAAAGTGTACTGATTTTATAGATGCTAGCCACATCTACAAAATACCTTCAGAGCAATGCCCAGATTCATGTTTGATTAAATAAGTGGGTACTATAGCCAAGCCAAGTTGACACATAAAACTAACCAAGACAGAGGTCGAGGGGGACCTGTTGAAGTGGTTCTTTCAGATTGGCCTCCCTTGTGAGCATATAGCAGAATGGAGAAGAGTTTAGGATGGACCTGGAGGAGCAAATGGCAGACAGAAGCTATCTGGCACAGTTTTAATAGCTATCTTGTGAGCAAAAGTGTTCTTTGGTAAAATCAATTTGATGAACACTGAGTTAAACAAAGTCAAACTTTTTTTATTTTTTTGGTGAAATGAAGAGGAAAGGTGGGACGTTCAAAGGTTAATGGGTTAATAGGGGGTGTAAATGTGCACTATAGGTAAAAAGTGCATATGGGCTTCTACAGCTGGAGCAGGATGTCCAAGTGGACTGGGGTGGGCAAGGGAGCCATTAAACGGAGGAGCTTAAAGGCTGAGGACTTTAGAGTATATAATTAGGAGGTTTAATTTTATTCAGGAGGCAATTGAGAGTTATTCTGGACTTCTTACAATGGCAACGATCTCATCTAAATAAAGCTGAAGAAAGTATTCATGCCACTATGTGTAGAATGCATTGGACTAAAGATGAGAAACTAAGGAGGCGGAAAGGAGGCAAATGATGCACTGTGGATCTAAGATGGCCGCTGATTATTATGGGATTATGGTGGGAATGAAAGGAAGTGGGAGAGCCAGGAAAGTTTACAGAGAAAAAACTTCTTAGTGGTAGGCTTGAAATAGAAAGTAAATGAGGGAGAGAACTGTACAGTTGGAAAATAATGACCATGTTGGTTCATCACAATTAAAGATCTAAGGTACTCATGCCATCCATCCAACTCCAATCAGCAACCAGTTTTTTTCATCTCAAACAAACACTGAAGGATGCTTTATGTGAGAGTTCAAAATGACACAGTACCTATCTATTCCATGGTGCTACTGGAGAGCCACTTCTCACAATATAATAATTGGTGATGAAATTGTAGAAGTTTCTTTAGGAAAAGACTCAGAAAAAAATAAACTCATAATGAGAAATAATCAGTGCAATTAAAAAAAACTGTGGAAGAATTGTGTTGTTATATGCAATAAGAAAGTGACTTTCATTACTGCGATTGATGAGGCGGCCCATACTTCAAGCAAAGAATTAGTAACCATAGAAGAAATGCAATGTGTATTTTTTTCCACAAAAAAAAACAGTATCCCACCCTGGAAATTGAGCCTGTCATGGAAATACATAAAGTTGTGTCCTGTTCTCCATCACAGCCTCCAATGAGGACACAGATAAAGCCTCACTCTTGT
>NW_006435837.1:6162524-6193874 GCF_000325575.1 Pteropus alecto | reverse complement strand
CAGTGGATAGGGAAGACCTGGGGAAGAAGGTTTTGACCCATATCATAATCTCAGAGTTGGATGATACAGGCCCTGGCTCTGCCATTTGACTCTAGCAAACCACTTCACTCTCTGAGCCAGCTTCCTCACCTTTTGAATGGAGTGATAACATAATTAAAGGAAATATTGTAAATAAAAACTTTTATGGACTGAAAAATATAATGCAATCTATGGTATTATTATTTGGGGTGTCCTTTGGCTATAAGCAATCACCCCAATCTCCATTGGCCCCACCTTGGTTAGAAAGAGCACTTGGGATTCTAGACTTTGGAGCACTGAGAGCCATGGTAAGGGGCCATCCAGATTCTCTAGGGTTCCCAATGAGCAAGAGAAAGGCACCCATGGCCCAGAACGTGGTCTCCCTTATTCCCATCTGGTTCACGGAAACCCCTAGTCATACTGTCGAGGATTCACTCAACCTGCCATTTTGACTATAATGAAGACAGAAAGTTTGGCTTTAATATAGTTAAAATTAAATACTTCCACTAATTGCTTTTACAGAATTTTTTCTGCCATTTAATAAAGAAAGAAAATAGGAGCAATTACCCCCAAAAGGTCAGTGAACAAGAGGAAATGGATAATTTTTCCTCTCTCAGAATGGCTTGATCTTGCCTGAAAAAATACCATCTCTCCTGAGTAAGAAGTTACTGTTTTCCCAGAAGATGTGCTAGAAAATTAGAAAATGATGGCTTCCATGGCAGGTCCCTTTACAGAGGGCCTGAGATTAAGGAGTCATTAACTGTGTATAATACATGAGTCATTAAGATTAGAAGGGATCCAAGACCCAGAAGTTACCAATGATATCAAGGTAGTCTAGTCAGGGAACCATGTTAGCAACTCCAAGGGTTCTACAAAACTGAGGGATGCTTCAGACCGTGGATATGACAACACGATGATAGATAGCTCACCTTTATTGAGCACTAACAATGTAGGTCAAGTACCCTGCTAAGTCCCTTCCCTGCAGCTGCTCATTGAATCCTAGCCAAAACAAAATCTCACAAAGTAAGGTATTATTTCCTCCATGCTATACATAAGGAATCTGGGGTTTAAGGAGTTAAGTAAATGACCCAAGTCCGCAAAGAGAATAAGGAGCAAAGCCACCATACCAGTATGTATAGGTAGAAGAGTCCCAAGATCAAAGCAACCTGTCCAAAAATTCAGATTATCATCAGCATCTCAAAAGTTCTTTCGTTTATCTATTTCTGCTAACATAGAGGCTCCAAAAAATCCTCCCGCCCCAAAATATCTCTAAACGTTTTCAAAAGATGCTTCTCCTACGCCCGTGAACCAGCATATCAGCCACAGTCAGTACCTGGCATCTTCACAGTCCTCTGTCTCCCACCCAGTTCCCTCCATCAATGTCCTTGCTAGTGCAGCCATGAAGAAGGGGGCCTCAATGCTGACTTGCTGATGGACAACTTGGGACTCTCTTTACCGTGTCTCCTCGTGGTCCCACAGTCGCCACTTTTCAAAATGCTATAGTGGTCTTGGGTGTCATGGAGAAGTGGGGACACTGGCTGTTGTCCTTTCACAGCGATGCCTCTTGTCACCTGGATTCTAAAGCAGCTCACCTAGTGTTTAGTTCTCTCCTTCTCGTGAGTGTTCAAAATTTGACCCTCATTTCCTAGTTTTCCTGTCCCCTTCCCCTCAACTCAGGCATGAAAGCAAACACAACAGGACGAATGTCAAAGTCGGTTTATGCTAGGGTGTCTTCCAGAACACCTTTCATAATTCAAACTTCTATAATTCAAGAATCCTTTTTCCACATGACAAAAAATAGTATCTGTAGTTCTGTTTATCAGCCACTATAGCAACAGTAGAGTTTTCAATTCACTCAGTCTGCCAGTTTTAAACATATGTGATTGATTTATTTTCCTCATTTGGGGAAGTTCACATTACTTCAAACTTTGTTCCAGAAATGCGACTTAATAAGTATATTTATATCACACTAGTCCATATTTAGGAAGGCATCTCTGTGCATAAACAACTCAGGGATGGAAAAGAGAGAGCAAATGAGGGAGTATCACAGTGGTGAGGGGAGAGTTTAGATGAGGGGACAAAAAAGAGGTTTTTAGCTATAGACTTGAGACAAAAGAGCCACCCATTTTGGTTTCAAGTAAGAGTCTTCAAAGACTAAAGAAAAAAAATGAGAAAAGAACATTTTATATTTTCACGAACCACTTCCAGAAAGAGTTCTTAGGACTGTCACCGAAGAGCATACTAGAAAGATTGAGAGCAATAAAGATGTCTAAAGAAGATGCTCTTTTAAATTTTGCTGGCAATTAGAACATGTTCTCCCGTTGGCATTTTTTTTTAAGACACTGAGTACAGATGGGAATTTCTATCAGTTATGTTTTTCTGCCACAATGCTGTTTCTTTGAAAGTAACACTGCTCAGAGACAGAAGCATATGAGACCCCAGCTACATTCAGGTAATACAAAGTAACAAACAACTTCCCTCTTTTCAGATACATCACACAAACAAATACCAGGCAAGATCACCACCTCTGAATCTTAGTTTGATCTGAACTGGGACATATGCCACAAAAGTCGAGTGCCTTCTAGAATCAGAGCTGTATTCCTTCATACCAGTAGGCATGTTTTAAATACTTAGACTCATTCAAATATTCTGAATTTTTCACAGCAAATGCTGGCAAGAAATGTGCTTTCTTAGTAATTTTAGATATCTACATCTTCGTATTTTTTTCTTCCCTTATTCTCCATTCGGGCCAGAAAGTCAAATTTTATAAATTTTCACTTTATTGATCAATCTATTTCATCTTCTCCATTCTAAAAGAGGATAAAAATCATCTTATATGACTGCTTATATCAATTAGCTTTTTCGGAGTAAACAACCAACCACCCAAAACCTACTGATTTAAAACGACTACCATTTATTTAGCTCATGATTCTGGGAGTTGGCTGGTTGTTCTGTTTGGAACTGGCTCATTCAATCCGTGTTGGACTTCTGTGTGCATCTAGAGTCAGCTGACAAACAACTGGTGGCTCAATAATCTAGGGTGGTCTCTCTCATGTTTGGTGGTTGGCAGGCGGGAGCAACAGGGCCACATATCTTTTATCATCCAGCAGGATCACCTGGGTTCTTTCACAGTGATCACAGGTTCCCAAGTCAGACAAAAGCATGAGCCACACTGCCTCTCGATGCCTAGGTTTAGAACTCACTCGATGTCATCACTTCCACCATTGTCCATTGGTCAAAGCAAGTCCCAAGCCCAGCCTCTATTTCAAGACTAGGAGAAGTAGAT
Organism: Pteropus alecto; assembly: GCF_000325575.1. Lineage (NCBI taxonomy): Eukaryota > Metazoa > Chordata > Mammalia > Chiroptera > Pteropodidae > Pteropus > Pteropus alecto. The sequence continues at coordinate 6,190,570 of NW_006435837.1, read as the reverse complement.
GTCATCTGTTGATTAGAGGAGCTGAAAACTATCGAGGCCATTTTTTTGCAATCTGTTCTACTGCTGATGTAACTGAATTCACTGTCCCACACCCCAAGGAAGACACTTGCAGCTGAAGCTCCGAGTGCTCTTCCTGCCATTTCCTATAGAGGAACTTGGGCAAGAACCATTTACGGGCTGCTCCTGAATTGGGAGTGGTATTTTGGCAAAGCTCATATCAAGATAACCACTTTCATGGAGTGCGTGTGGTCGTAAAAGCCTCGTCTATCTGGTAAATTCCACTGGAGCCACTACAGTTGCAGCGCTGCCTTCAGGGAGGACAGTCTTTTTTCCATATCTCCATTAGTTAGTTAATCCAGGTGGGAAGGCTAGCCCTTGGTACAGGACTCTGACACAAAAAAGCAGGGCATAGGACTTACAGATGAGACGTATCAGGAAGGCTGAATCCAGAGATTAGAGACAGAGACAGCCACGGTCCCCCAGTGCAGAGTGGGAATAAGGTTGCAAAGGGAGGGGGCCTTTACTAGTTACAGAGCAAGAGAATATCCTGGAAATTTGAGGGGACACTTAATAACAGATATTAGGCATATGAAATGGTGATGGAATTTTTTTCAGTCACCTCACAACTCTGTCTAGCCTCTTTTTTCCCAGCCTACCCTTTCCCTCCCCACATCCCCAATTTTCATCCCAATTGACTGATCCCTATTTACAATTTGCTAATTGATATCCACTTTATCATAATACCCTGCCAATGCCTGACACAGTGACCAATTCACAAAGGTAGTCAACAAGAATGAACATTGTCAAGCCAAGATCCTGAAAATTGGTGAATCAATCAATTCATTTTTTTCCCTGAAGTTTTCCCTATGTCTAAGTGACCAGGTGACGTAGATCACACTCATTCCCAACTTTATCAAGTCTTCGAAAGTTAACTTCCTATGAAGTGCTCAACAAAAGGTTATTGGATAGGAAGAAGGATGGATAAATGAACACCAAGAGCAGGAGGGAATTCAGAGGTGGAAGCCTGGGGACAGATGGGAAGGGTACCAAGAGGCTTTCAATGAAGAAGAGGCATGAGGAGGATGAAAAGGGTCCACCCTTGCTGATCTAGAGCGGGAAACTCACACAATAACCAACCTGATACTTTTATACTCATAATGTTTCTCAAAGGATCTGGCCTTATGCTCTTGGGTTGTTTTAGTTTTTAGCTAAGCTAGGTATTGTTTTAAAACAGAAGCTTCTTTTGAACAATATTTTGCATAGCCCTTGGACTACTCAGTGAGTTCTCTCCAAAATGTATTTCTTATTTCCACATGTGTGTCATCCCCAACCTCGACGACAATTTTATTCTGTCATAGAATAATAAGACCATGTAGCTTACAGACATCTGGAGCTTGTGGTGTCTTAGAAATAGAGATCTGCAGTGTCTAAATTTTTAAAGATAAAACTTGTAGCCATCATTTTATTTCTCTGCCTATGCAATCCAACAACATTATAAAGATACCATTACACAACATAAACTGTGGCATCAAGATAATTTAAATAAATGAAATGTTGTTCTGCATTTTGTGTGTTTAATTATGCACTCCCAAATCTGATTTTGTACTGAGAAGTCCCTTGATTTATTTATTCAGGAATTGCACATGTCAGGAACAGTTACTTTAAAATTACATCAAAGTGAAGATTTTAATAAAATTGGCTTTTTGAAAAAGCAAAACCTGCCCATATATGGTACATTCTTTCTATAGAATCTGGCATTTGATAGTGAATTTTATTATTTTATTTCAATTCAGTATTCAAGGAAAACTTTTTAAGCCGTTTTGATTACCCTGGCAGCTGAAATGACATTTTTACAAGAACAGCCTATTTGGAGCCAGAGATCTGGTTGACACAATGAATGCAATGATGAAAATAATTTCACAGCAGCCCAGCCTAGCATATTAGCTTCATTTATAATTTATATCAGACAGGTTTTTATTAAAAGCACGTTTCCTCTAAAAGACAACAGTAGCTTTCAATTCTTCTGTTGACCAAGGAAAGTCCAAAACCTCAGAAGATTTCAATAGTTATCAGAGTCCCAGAAACCCTCTGCCCAGCATCTCGTTTGAGAATTATTTTCATAGGTTTTGGATAAGAGAGATATCCTGGCAGCTACACAATTAAGAAATTAGTCCATTTTCAAAATAACAGTAGACTCCTACAGAGACTTAATAAATTGTGCTTGAATAAGTAAAAGTGCTCCCAATAAAAATCTGCCCTCTCAAAACTATGTTCTAATCAACACAGCAGTGGCTGCAGACTCAAATTGGCAATTAAATTCAAGACACATTTCAAACTGTCGCTCTCATTTATATAGCTTGGTTGAAGGATAGAGGACAGGAAACAGCACCTTCATTTCATCAGGACGCCTATGGAAAGCAGGGTTAGAGTCCCCCAAAGATGTTCACATCCGAATTCTGCAGAACCAATGAATATGTCACATTAAATGGTAAAAGGGAATAAAGTTTGCAAATGGAATTAAGATCGATAATCATCTGACCTTCGAATAGGTAGAGTATTCTGAATTGTCCAAATGGGCTTAAAGTAATCACAGGAGTCCTTAAAAGTTGAAGAGGGAGGAAGATTAGAGCCATGTAGTATGAGAAGCACTCAATCTGCCCTTGCTGACTTTAAATTGGAAGAAAGGGGCCACTAGCCAAAGAATGCAGGCAGTTTCTAGAATCTGGAAAAGACAAACAAATTCTCTCCTAGAGTCTCAAGAAAGGAACGCAGCCCTGCTGACACCCTGATCCTAGCTCAGTGAGATATCAGTTTTGGACTTCTATCCTACAAAACTGTAAAGTAAAAAATTTATGTCGTTTTAAGTCACTAAGTGTGTGATATTCTGTTACAGCCATGATATGAAACTAGTACAACGCCCAGCAGCTTCCCGAGCATGTGGCTTCTTTTGCCCCCACACCCATGTGGGACACAGGCCCAAAACCTGCGTGCCAGCTCTCAGCAGCCCCAGTCCAGGAGCAGCCCCACAGATCAAGGCTTTACAACAAACGGACAGGCGCAATTGTCCATGTTTATTGATCACTGCAGTTTCCAAAGCAACAGGATTCTGAGGTCATCTTCATAGACAGGCCTGAATGAGCCCAGTGCTGAGGTTAACCATTTACTCACAGCTGTGATCTCAATGTCATTATATATATCCATAGTCTAAATTTGATAAATCTGTCATTGTTTGAATCTTGGGTGTAAGTAGAGTCCCCCTCCCCACAAACATCAAAGACCAAATATTTGCTTTCCCTGGACCCAAGCAGCTAGGAAGGACATGGCACGTGACCTAAGCTCAGCCAATCAGGATGCCAATGGGATCCCTTCCAATGTTATCAGTCACCACAACTTTCAATGCCCAGTGAGGTGAGCAGTGGAACCCAAAGATCTGGGCACATGACATTTTCTATGGTTCCAACTACAAAGACATCCTTATTTATAGCACATTTTCTGAGTCCGGTCCAAAAGCTTTCCCATCAATCCCATGAAATATCTGATATCCTTCCAATCAATTCCTTTTCTGCTTAAAAAAAAAAAAAAAGTTTATATCACGAGCCCTAGCTGGATCAGGAATTATTACAAGAAGAAAAGCTTCAAACAGCAGAACTTCTGGAATTGAGGAGAATCAAGGATTGATTACATAACCTAGCTGAGGTAAAAGACAGTGAGCATTCCAGAACAGCAATCAGGTAACCTGTGGCCAAAAGTGGGAAAGCAACCAGTCAAGTTCCAATTTTTACAGTATCTGTTGGAAAGCAAGCCTTGGGGGACCACGCTGGCGATGCCATATAAAGCAGTATGAGAAATCAGGCTAATATTAGAAAACTTAAAGAAAAAGAACGACACACTCAAATCGCTAATTCTTGGCTGAAAGCAAAAGTCGAAACTGGGGACTTTCTATGTCTGTGCTAAAAAGGTCTTACTTTTTTATAGCAACAGTATGAAACTACCCAAAATCAAACCTGCACTTTAACAGGGAGCTAATCTATAATGTCAATTGAATCACAGCATCATCAAGCCCCTTATATGAAAGTTGGGGAATCGATAAAGATCCTACCTTGAGAGTTGCAATGGTGGTATGTGAAAAGATGTCAAGACATCAAACACCCAAATTCCAAACTCCACTGGACCCCGATGTGCATCTCTAGCCGCCCTTCCTCCCATGCCTGACGAGGGAGTTCTAGACTTATCTAAAGACCTTATAACTCTGTTTTCTCGCTAGAATTGCCTCACACGGGGAGCCTGTCAGTTCACGGGCCCTGAGCTCCCTAACGAAGGGATGCCCGGGTGCCTTAATGAGATAGTCTGAAATTACTTCACAAAAATATTTCGGCGATCTTTCTCCTATCCTTTGCCCAAGGGGCCTGTGAATATTTACCAAAGAAACCGTGCACTGGGCAAAGGAAAACACCTAGCCTTTTCAGAGATTACCGAATGCTAGATCCGAGTTAACTCCTCTGCCACTCACTACACAGAGTGGAGGCTTAGAAGGTTCAGGTGATAAATGGAGTTTGAGTCCAAGTCCAGATGTGCTTAAAGTGGACATAATGACACTCTGAACTCAGCCCAGGATGACTTACGATTTTGCTAAGGACTTACTTGCCACTGGTACAACCCCTACGGTGTCTCTGACCCACAGGGAAAATGAGCTAAATGGAAGCCCTCAGGGTTACCCCTTCCATTCGAAATGGAAAATCAAAAGGAATACCACATCTGGGAGAATTATAGCAATTAGTGTCACCAGGAAAGTCCTAAGAAATGCAGGGATGGTGATTCTTAGTACATTCGCACTTAACTTTCTAGTTATACAGAGGATGGGAACTCCTTGGAGGATGATGGTGAACTGACACAGGCTTCATCAGGGAGTGATTCCAATTGCAGCTGTGTATCCAGATGTGGCCTATTTACTGCAGAAGGTTACCCCAGGCCCCGGTGTCTAACCCCGTATTTCCCCCAGGATCAATGGTTCATTATTCACAAATTCCGAGTTCATGGTCATAGATAATGAGAATCAACTGTATTTAAATCACCAAGAATTTTTTTAAAAAATCACCAAGAATTATGCAGACGTAGTGCTGGAAAGAGTAACAGGAAACCTGAAGACACATTTTTTTTTTCGAGGAAGAAGAGTGACCTGGACATCTGGAGATGACTGCAAAAAGAAAGAGTAGAAGGTGGCCAAGTCTGATAGCTGGAGGATTTTAGGAGGGTAGAAAAAATTTCTGGAAGAATCGATAAGGAGCCATTAAAAACAAGGAATGGGCTAATATAGGAAATGTGAGACGTCAGGGGCAGGTTCGTGACCGAATTTTTGTTTGTTTGTTTGTTTTTGTTTTCATTTTTGTTTTATTCTTGACCAGCTCTAAACCTTGCCATGCCTGTGGTCATCCCTTTCTCCCATCCGTAACGGGCACCCTGATTCTCTGCTCCCACAACAGCAGGTCAAACCTCTTCTAAAACCTCCACGTTTGGCAAAACAAAGATCAGCTGCAGAGTACAGAAGCATAATTCCCTTTTACAACTCGATGTCACAAAATATAATCCATTTTCCTTTCCTATTTCTGTATAAACACTTCCATTATGCCCACAGAAGACAAAGGTTACCTTTTGAGGAAAATTATTCATGTGGGGAAAAAATTAGAATTTCGAACTAGTCTTTCAGGTGACCTATACAGATGTATAAAAATAGGTCTTCAATCTATGTCAGATGACTAACCCAAAAAGACGAAAACATAATCAAATTGTAGTAGCACTCCAATTTAATTTAACCTTTGAGGGGCCTGGTCGATGTTCTCTTAAAATTAATTTCACCCAGTGATTCTCCAGGGAATAGAGAAAAATAGAACTTAAATAATTGCATGCGCATTTATAAAAATGCTGTAGTTCATTTGTCTTTTGTTTATTCTCCCAAGAAAGATTTCTAGACTGCTTATTAAGTCTTTTCAGCTTAAAAAAAAAAATCTTTAAAGAGGCTTTATTCTGAAAATCTCAAGGATTAGTGCCCAATCCTGAAGTATTTTGGAAAAAATTCACAAAAAAATGTAAATTTTACTCTGCCCTCATAATTAAGCCAGCTTCTAATGAGTTTTCCTTACGAATCCTAGCAATTATGAGATCCTTGACTAAAAATTCACCAAAAGTTTAATATCCAATGATAAGTTCAAACAAACACTCAGAAGTGCTTTTCTATACATATTTTGGCTTTGTCATTTAATTCCTTTAAAAAGCATTAAAAATAGAAATCAAATAATGCACCAGTTTGGCAGGGCCCTTTCATCTTTAGGAAAAACTGTAAGTTATCAGAACTACCCAGAAAATATTGAGTATCTAATTGACCCAAAGTTAAATAGAACAGCTGACCTAGGGGACAGTGGGGAGTGGTGTGGGGGGCCGGGGAATGGACTAGTTCGTATGAAAATTATTTTAAAGGTATAATTGGAACTCCTGCTTGATTAAGTTTCAGAAAGAGTCACATCGCCAAGGGCTGGCACAAGGGGAGCAGGCACTCTCAAACACAGCTGGCAGCATTATAAATTGGGTCCAACTTTCTGGAAGGCAATTTGGCAATATACATCAAAAGCCATAACAGATGTCCTCATCGATCAGCACTTCCACTTCTTGGAACTTATCTTAAGAAAATAAAGAAAAGATGCAATAAAATTTTACACAACATTGATTACTCTCTTGATTAAAATTAGAGAAAACTGGAAACAGTGAAAATACCTATCCATATAGAATTATCTACTTTCAGCTTTCAGCCAGGAAGAGGCTAAGGTGCATCTCTCTTGGGTCTTCCTGAATCCACGTTCATCTGACACCAGCCACCTCCACCATGTCACCAAAGTTCGACCCAAACGAGATCAAGGTCGTATACCTGAGGTGCACCGGTGGGCAAGTCGGTACCAGTTCTACCCTGGCCCCTAAGATAGAGAAGGGTACAAAGGACTTCTTTAGGGTGATGACCCATGGTTGGAAGGGTCTGAGGATCACAGTGAAACTGACCCTTCAGAACAGGCAGGCCCGGACTGAGGTAATAGTACCTTCTGCCTCTGCCCTGATCATCAAAGCCCTCACAGAACCACCAAGGGACAGAAAGAGCAAAAAATCATTAAGCACAGTGGAAATATCACCTTTTATGAGACTGTCAACATTGCCTGACAGATGTAGCCCCGATCTTTAGCTAGAGAACTCTCTGGAACCATTAAAGAGATCCTGGGGACAGCCTCATCTGTGGGCTGCAATGTTGATGCCCGCCACCCTCCTGACATCTTAGATGACATTAACAGTGGTGGGGTGGAGTGCCCAGCTAGTTAGGAACTACGAAGGAAAATATTTCAATTAAAGATAATTTGACAACCAAAAATAAATAAGTAAGTATGTAAATAAATGAGTATGTAAATAAATAGGTTCTCCCACTCTCACCCACATTCAGTCTATTCTCAACACAGTAGCCAGCATTAACTAATTAAAATGCAATGAGTTGATGGTCACATCACTCCCGTGCTCAAAGCCCTCCCATAGTTCTCACTCAAGGGTCAAAGCCAAACCTATCTCATTGTCTAGTGCCACATTTTACATGGTGTAGAGTTGCTATTTAAGTGGTTCTTCTCTGAACAAGTGTATGTGTGCCAAGTAATCCATGGTCCTCACTTTAGACACATTAGACAGGCTATATTTCACATACTCCACATTCCCATGTGGCTAGATGCCACCATAGAAGACAGTGTAGCTCTGCAAGGTCAGGACTGTGCCCATCTTTTCAGCTTCTCAGGCTACAGAGGTATTTAACCTTGAGGTGCTCAAAGTTGCCATTCTCTTTTTCCCAGTCCTTGATATATGTTGACTTTTAATATAACAAATAATTTGAAAGAAGACACATTTTTAAATGGGCAAAGATTTGCATGATATTTCATCAAAGGAGATATACAAGTGGCCAGTAAGGAGATGAAACATACTCAACACCATTAGTCATTAGGAAAATGTAAATCAAAATCACAATACGACTTCATACACACTAGAATGGTTATCATTAAAAAAGACAATAACAAATGTAGGCGAGAATGTGAAGAAACTAGGAGTCTCATATATTGCTGATAATACTGTAAAATGGTACATCCGTTTTGGAAAACAGCCTGCCAGTTTCTCAAAATGTCGAACATAGAGTCACCATATGACCCAACAATTCTTCTCCTAGTATCTACCCAAAAGAAATGAATGGAGACATTTGTCTCCACAAGACACGTGTCTATACAAGACTTACACAAGCAACCCAAATGTCCATCAACTAGTAAATGGATAAAGAAAATGTGGTCTATCCATAAATTGTTATATTATTCATCAATACAAAGATTAAAGTACTGACACGTGCTACAACATAGACGAACCTTAAAAACATCATGATAAGTGAAAGAAGCCAGACACAAAAGGACACATATTGCATAATTCCATTTTTATGCAATGTCCAGAAAAGCAAAATCTATAGAGACAGAAAGTAGGTCGGTGGTTTCCTAGGGTGGACGATAAGAATGGAGAATGACTGCAAATGGTCACAGGGACCTTTCAGGGGGTAATGGACATATTCTCAAATTGGATCGTGGTGCTGGTGGTACAACTGTATAAAATTATTAAAAATTATTGAATTATATACATAAAATGGCATAAAATATGCATCTCAACAAAGTTATTAAGAAAAATAAACTATTCTCAAGAATTAAAAAATAAACTTGAATGTTTACATCTTGCTATAAATGTTGCATACCTTTTATACTCCCAGCCTCCTCTTACCATTAATGCCTTGCTCCCAACTGTAGCCCCGACATCCACGTTCCCCCTTCCCAAGGCAGGGGCTCGAACAGCTGTTGACTGTATTGTGAGTGAATTGCTTAAGGAATTTTCAAAAGAACCCATAAACAGTTAAGTTTTTAAAAAACCTACTCAGCAATAAAAAACACTCAACATGGAAGAACACCATGTTGAGCAAACGAATCCAGACACAAATAAGGACATACCACATATAAAGTTCCATTTACAAAGTTCTAGAACAGGTAAAACTAGAAATCTGAATGATGGTTTCTTGGGGGAGCAGGGGACGCAGTAATTGACTAGGGAAGGGTACAAAGGACTTCTTTAGGGTGATGGAAATGTTCTACATTCTACTGGAGTGGCAGTTACGCAGGTGTGCATTTGTGAAAATCCGTCAAACCGTACTCAAAATCAGTGCATGTTGCATATAAATTACATCGATTTAAAAATATGAATACCTCAGTCTAACTATGGGAGGTGAACACACAATGTAAATATATATAAGCCTTACTGTTAAAGTGTACAGATGAAACGTATTGGATTTCATTAACCAAAGTCACCATAAATAAAAATTAAATTACTTAATTTTAAAAATAAACAAATAAGAATAAAAAAATAACAATAAAAATATGAATGCCTCCGGCAAAAAAATAATAATAATAATTAATAAAGAAAGCCCCTAGTTCTTTAGTACAAAACACAGATCTTCTATGATCTTGGCTCTGCATGCCAATATAAACTCATTTCTCAGAAAGTTATCTCACCACCCTCCCCCAAAACTCCATATCACCCCCATCTCAACAAAGCCTGGGCCCCAGCTTTATTAAACTGCTGGCATTCCCCCAAATACACTACGTCCACCCATGTCTCTGCGCCCTTGCTCAAGCTGCCCTCCCCTCCCGATGTCCCCCTCCCCGGCCACAGCTGGGCACCTACTGATTTCCAAAACTTCACAAAGTTAAGTTGTGTTTGCCTGGAGCTGCGATACCAATGAGTACCAGGGATTTTGGGGGCGGGGGGGGGTGGTGGTGATGAAACCATTTTAAAATTGGATTATGGTGATAACGGCACAACTCTGTAGATTGACTAAAATTCATTGAGTTGTACACTTAAAATGAGTTTTATAGTACAGTATGGAAATTAACCTCGAAGCCGTTTTAAAGAAACAAACTTACCTCAAAGATAATCCCTCCATGCAGATCTTTCTATCCCTCCCACATACCCAAATCAAACACCTGTTTTTTTCCATCTATCCGCTATATTCTGTACCCATTCCTGTTAATGGCTTACATACTTCAACACACTTTTTTCTCTAAGCGTCTTACTCCGCTCAGACTCTCAAGTCCGAGGATGCTCTCATACAAGCTTTGTCACCCATGCCAAACTCCATACCCGACACGTAAAGCAACTGAATAAATGCTTATTGGATACACCTGTAGCATTTTAACTTCATTGTTCCTGGTACTATAGCTAAATTAAGCCAAAGATTTCAGTCCTGGTTAAAAACGGATGTTTCCTTATTTTAACAGGTTTGGCTTCGGTTCTTTCGAGAACATGAATGTTGTTGATGGAAACACAATAAATACTCGGTGGTCTTAGTTGTAATTCCTGTCTAGATTTGTACTTTATCCCACCCCCGCTTCCCCAACTCCTGCGTGCACTTAAAATATCCAGTTCATTTACACGGGTTTAAAAGCCTTTCAACAAGAGAATTTGAAAAATGGCACCCACTCTCGCCAACTCTAATACGATGATCCGCAGTGTAGAGTTCACCCTGCAGGCTTCAGAATGTCTTAGAAACCATACTCTCCTCTCGCTCTTAGCTTTCTTGTCCTAATGAGGTCATACTGACCTCACTGGAAAGCCCCTAAAATGAATGTCAGCCCCAAGTCATCCCCACTTGGCAGGAACTGTTTCCAGATTGAATGAGCTATGACAAGAAGATGAGGAAAGTTAAGTCAGTGGCCCTGGGCATGAGGCCAGCTCCAGAAGTCACTATCCATGTGAGTTCAGCGATCTGCTTTACCATTCTAAGCTATAGCGCCCGCTTCTGCAAAAGCAGCTTTAATAACAACGTTCTGAACATACCAAACTGCCCTGCACATCAAGAGAGGCAGCATGTACAAACGTGTTCTTCAGTTTAAAATGCTCCACAGGCCCGGAGCAGCTAATCATTGCCTTCCTTGCTGGTTTTCTTTCACACCTTGCCCTAATGTTTTGGTTAGTCCATTGAGATCTGCAAATTATGCCCCTGTTGCTGTAGGACAAAGAACTCCTTGATCTCCTTCAATCCACCTGGAGAAATGTACACTGAGTAAGGTCTATATAAAGAGCACCACCCAGCTAAGTGCTGGATAACGTTTATTCCCTGAGTGTCTTGAATGACCTTTGTCCAACAGCCGATCGCAGCAGCGTGACTTACAACAGTGTTATTGCTAAAGTTGGTACAAAATATAGGGAGTAACATTTGTTCTTTATACCTTTCCCGTATTTTTTTCAATTTTCTACAAACATATATTGCTATTAAACGGAGTCTTGTTTAAAAAGAAAAAGAAAAAGCTTTCATGCTAATTCTATTTTAGACCAACTATTAGAGCTAATACTTTCAAAACGCTTAATAAGTAGTAGGCCTTGTTGTAAGAACTTTGTATATATTAATCTTCTCGACAAAACTCTTATGAGGTAGGTATTATTTTACTCCCTCTTACAGATGAGGAAATAGAGACACAAGGAATAAGCGACCTACTCAGAGTCAGAGAACTACTAAGTGATGGAGCTGGGGTTTGAACCCAATCACATCGGTGTCAGAGTTCATACTTTGAACTAGTATTCCAGGGAAAAGGAATGTGAGTGACTGGTATCATCACCTACCATGGCTCTAAGGGTCCAATTACACAAACAGGCTCCCTTGGTAGAAGAGTGGTCTACTTGTGTGGTCCTGAAAGAAAGAACTATGTCTCATCCATCTGTGTTTCTGTACCAGTTAACTTCTGCCACATAGCAAACCACGCTAAAACTTAGGTACCTAAAAACCACAACCATCAGTTGCACTCTTCACTCTTAATTCCGTGAGTTGGCATTTGAGTTGGGCCTTTCTTTTGCTGGTCTTCCACTGTGCTTAGCTGAGCAGTGTCAGCTGCTGGCCTGCAAGGTGTCTCTAATACTGGAAGTTGGCTGGCTGTCAGCTGGGGTGATAGGAGCTTCTGAGCCAGTCTCTGACCATCCTACAGGTTAGCCAGGCATCTTCACGTAGCAATAGCGCAGGGTCCCAAGAGCCTCAAGAGTGGATAAAGTCTCAATGAACAACAGCTTTTCAAGTCTCTGCTTGTATCACTCTCACCCACCCATTGGCCAAAGCAAATCACCTGGCCAAGCCCAGAGTCAGTGTGAGAGAGGACTACCCGAAAGCATGGACACAGAGGGGTAAGTAATTTGTGGCCATTTCTGCAATCTACCAACATCTCTACAACCAAACAGAGAACTTTAAATAAACAGCAGGCACAAAATAAATGCTTATTGAACAGAAATGTTATCTCCCCTGCATGAAAAAAATCAAGATAAGATCAACACTCTCTTCTCATTCTATGCTAAGGATACCACATCAAGCAGATAGAAGAGGCTGGCTGAACCTTACCCTGGGTGATGGAGCTTATCCGATGACAGTCACCTCCTGGTGCAGGGTCATCTCAGCTCTTGGGGTGAGGGGTGTGTTCTCACTGGTGGCTGTTTCCCTAAAGTTCTTGATATCCCAGGACTTGCTCTTATCCATGGTTCCATTGGGCTTCCCAAGGGATTGCTCATTCTCCCACAGATTCTGTGGGGTCCCTCAAGGACACTGCTCCAAAGCTGCTCCAATTAGCATCTCTGCTCATCCTCCAGTGGCTCCCTCAAGTTGTGCAGCCCTTTGAACAAGTGTTCAAAGCATTCTACAGCTGCACCGTAAGAAACAATTCTGTGTGCTTTAGGTCAGTAGTTTTCAACAGTGGGCAATATTTTCCTTATGGCAGGGGTTGATCCCTAACCCCTGGGCCGCAGACTGGTACTAGTCTGTAGCCTGTTAGGAACCCAGCTGCACAACAGAAGGTGAGCAGCAGGTGAGCCAAGCTCCATCTTCATTTGCAGCCACTCCCCAGCACTAGCATTACCTAGCATCACCGCCTCAGCTCCACCTCAGATCATCAGGTGTTAGATTCTCAGGAGCACCGGTCTCTGGTGCCAAAAAGTTTGGGGACCACTGCCTTACAGGACATATGGCAGTGTCTGTGGACATTTTTGGTTGTCACAACTGGAGGAAGGGTGCTGGCACGTAGTGGGTACAGGCCAGGTGTACTGCTAACATCCTACAGTGCACAGGACTGCCCCCATGACACAGAATTGTTTGGTTCAAAATATGAGTAGTCTCCTATCATTTTGTCTATTTGTTTCAGGTAGAAAAACCCCCTTCAGTATTTCCTATAATGCAGGCCTTGTGATAGACAATACCTTAGCTTCTGTGTATCTGGAAAGGTCTTTATTTCTCCTTCATATCTAAAGGATAACTTTGCTGGATATATACTTTATGGTAACCACACATACAAAAAAATCCAGAACTGAGACACATAACATAAAAAAAGAAGGAACAGAGGAAAAAAATTATAGAATACCACCAAAATGTCAATAGTGCCATGGTTAAGAAACCCTGCCTTAGGTTCAGAGTGAGCCCTCGTTTGTCCTAAGCATGCACCCTCAGCTCCGCCCAGAGTTGTCACGTGGCTGGATCAGTCAGCCCCTCTGGGAAGAATCAATCTCTGCAACTGAAATCTCAGAAACAGTTCATGGAGCATCCCACAATTCACCAGGTTAGGTACACGAACGAAGCTCCAAATAGGAGCTTGGTTACGTGCGAAAATGATCTCATTGTCTCTTTCTGTTATCTATGCTCAATCCTACTGATTCTGAGAGCAATTTTCACGGAAAAGAGGAATGCTTAAAGGTTTTTATTGTAAGCCAGTTAACAGCCTCAGGAAATAAAAATGGAGAACTGCATTGTGGGATTTCTGTGTGAACCACCTGAATTCTTTGATAAAATGTACATTAGTTGCAAGGAATAAATGACAGGCGTTCAGTTTTAACAAAATGACTCTTGTTCTGTGGAGGAAGAGAATTTCTTACTGCCAGAGAGAACACCAAGAACCGAGGGAATGAAAGCTACACAGACGCTGATTGCTATGGCAGCTCCATGTACAAAAGTGACCAGAAATGAAAGCCTTGATCAGCTTGCCCATCTTACTGTGGCATTTTAGTGATGGTAATTAGAACAAACTAGTTAACATTTCTCTAGCATGAAAGATGAACTAAAATTGATCTAGGAGATTTACCTCCGAAATTTTCACAGAAGAATTCAATAGCAAAGGTGCTTTTCATTAACCCTGGAGTTTATTCCTTACCTGTTCTTTTCTTTCTTCTGCTCCTTTACACTAGTAGCTAGGAACATCCTCCTAGCTCATTGCCAGAAGCTCCTCCTCAAGGTCAGCCATGAGGGCCTCGGCGAGGTGTGTCCGGGAGGAGGCCTTGGAGGAAGAGTTTTACAGGGAAAATGTCCCCGTTTGGGCCCTGATTGGAATTCTGCTGCTACTGGTTCTTATTCCAGAGGCTTCTCGCTTCAGACAAGAAACTCTGAGGAACCATGAGCCTGGGCTCTCCATTCAGGCCGGAACCAGCTTCGACTGAACTTCATTAATTTCCATTGTGTCACAACAGAGTCATAATCTCTGTGTGCAGTGGTAGCTATGGAGTGTAATGGTTAGAGACAGCGAACATGCTGGGACAAAAGGGTGACCAGAATATATGCTGAAAAAAAACATGAGCCTCAGAGTCATAAGGTTCTTTATTATGTGCATATTCTGTACCAGACACTGCGCTAAGCACTTTATATACAGCACATTCTCTCACAGGTGAGCTATGTGACCCTAGGCAAGGCAGTTAACCTTGTTTCTGTTTCCTTCCCCAGGTAGAAATAGCTACCTTGCACAGTTGTTTCGACTATTAGTTGAAACAATATGTGGAAAGTTCCTGACACATGGTAGCTATCTTAGTCAGCTCGAGCTGCCCTAACAAAATTTCATAGACTCGATGGCTTAAACAACAGAAATGGATTTTTTCACAGTTCTGGAGACTGGGAAGTCCAGGATCAAGGTGCTGGCTCATTCGGTTCCCAGTGATAATACTCTCCTTAAGCTGCAGATTGTCAATTCCTCGCCATGTCATCACATGGCCTTTCTTCGGTGTCTGTGTGTAGGGGACGAGAAAGAGAACTCTCTTTGTCTCTCGTCCTCTTCGTCCTCTTCTTATGAGGCCACTAATCCCATCATGAGGACCCCACCCTTATTGCCTAATCTAATCCTAATTTCCTCACAAAGACCCCATCTCCAAACACCATCACATTGGGAGCTAGGTCTTCAACATAAGAATTTTGGGGAGACGCAAGCATTCAGTCTATAACAGTAGGCATTATGTAAACAGTAGTTATTATTACTATTATAATTAGATTAATAAGATAGGTATTGACACTCAGGAAACAGCTACGATGGCATGGCTTTCTCTAAAACAAAGGAAATCTGGCCTGAGCACCCACTTACCTGAACTGGTAATGGCGGGAAATAAAGCATCAGTTTCTCGATGCTCCTTCTCAGGCTGTACCTTGAGGCCTCTGGTGAACGATGGTCCTGCATCACTGGTTGAGCACCACTGATCTGCGCATGCTCTGGCTATGCCTCTTGACCATGATCCTTTCCACCATCTACAGGGCATTCTCTGTGGTCTTCTACTTCCAAAGCACTACATTCCTGTAAGCTCTGCTCTCTTCCAGTTCTGGAATTTGCATTGCTGGTTGCTCTTCCTTATCCTGAGAATCCACAGCACCCAGGATCAAGATTCTCTCCTCTTTAAACTTCCAAGCAGAAATCTTCACCTCCTCCCATTCTTTGATAGTCTAACCCAGTTATAGGTTGTCTTCAGGCCAGCCTTAACATCTCATAGAAAATTCTTCCTTTTCCATTCCAAGAATGGTGAAAAGTATGTTTATTCTTGATGACCTCAACTTCGAGGAAATAAGTCCAAAATTAATTTCTCAATCATTTTCTCATGATTCCCAAAAGAATATTTGCTGACGGAGAGAGAAGATACTAGAAAATTTCAAGAAATTCAGTTAAAGGGGAAAAAACACAATCATTTGTTTTCATGGAATATGGTTTTTCATGGACTATGGGCTCTCATAGATTCTTAGAGGCCATTTTATCTGTACTCCCAGATAAAATAGTAAATTCTCCCCGTCAGTCAATTACACCATTTACCCCACCAAATGCCTTTCTCATGAATTTCTGATGAATAGAACATCAAGCTAGACCCCAAGAGATCTGGGTTCTGGACTAAACTCAGTCTCTATTGGGGGTTTCAGCTTCCACGTCTCTGAGACGCCTTTCATCCTTAACATTCATTCCACATTGCTTTAAGAAACAAGATCCTGGGCTCCAGAGTCATTACAACATCTAAACACGATGTTCTGTTCTAGGATGAGTTCCCTTTCCAAATGTTCACTGTATTTCAAAGAGCAGATAGAACCATCACTAACTACATATCCAGCAAACACTGATAGAGCGCCAACAGAATCTTTGATGTGTTCAACTATTTCGAAATTCCTTGAGCACTCATTGGTTTGTGCCTTTAATCAAGCTTATGTGATATATATTCCTTTTATTTACCACTGCATTCCTAGGCATCAGTCTTCTGCTATTGAACCACAGTAGAAAAGGGATAAAATGTAAAACAAAGGTAGACTGAATTTTGCTTTCTTTGAGGCAAATATCAACTCCCTGTTTTATCACCCAAATGTAATATATACCTTTGGGCTGCAAAGTGAAAATGGGGCACAAAAGTCAAGGTTATATGGTTGAAATGTGACTCATATTTAACATATAAAGGAAAAGATATTCTCTGGCATAAACCCTATAATGCCTCTCCTACAATGTGCAAGAATCTGGAAGCAGAGTAGTGTGGTACTTCAGGATCTCGTTTTTCTTATCTGGCAAACTGGGAAAAAGTGTGGGCCTCAAAGGGAAGTTGTAAAAATAAAAATACGTTATGACTACATAAAAAATAACAAACAAACAAACAAATCAATAAAAATACATTCAAATCAGAAGTTTTTGTTGAGCATCTAGCCCGTGTCCCACACTGTGCTGGGCCAAGAAGACACAGAAAGGCAAGAAAGTCCTTGCGTTCCCCCTCTGTCCTCTCGCCACAAGCAGAACTGAGCAAATCTTTTCAGATATCATAAAGGATCTATTTTCACCAAAGAATTAGTGAAAATTTTGCTGATCATTTCCTGAGCAGATGAATAAGGAATTTACATTACATAACACACCACATGTATCTCAAAACGCATTTATATTTTTATTCCTATGACAGTCTTTTCCCAAGTCGCGTCTCTAACCCATGAGATTCCCAGTCTTTTCCCTCCATCTTGAACACTACCACCCTCCCTGCTTGTATGAAGAATCTAGCCCTGTCCTGGCTTCTCTCTTTAGTCTTGTGTACTCCCATCCAATAGAGATACTGTAAGCTTCTCGAAATCAGGACTCATGTTTTATACTTAGGTAGCACAACCAAAAAGCTTCTTTATAAAAAATCTTCCATTCTGTCTGTAATAGCAGGCTTGGGTGGGTGAGTGTGGAGAACTGGAGGCACCCCTGAATGACTTATCCTGGGTAAAATGGCTTTCCCATGCCTAACAAATACTAACTGTTGGGTGGGAGTATACAGATTAGAGAAATCAGCCAGGATGGCAGAAGAAAAAAGAGAAATGGAGAAAAGAAAGTAGCCTGGAAAGATAAGTGGGGTGGTTGGTAGTGTCTGGGCTGAGGCTGGAGAATTGAACGGCTGAGGGAGAAACTGAGGAAGAGATATTTCTAGAGATGTTTTGAGAGACACGAGTGTGTGCTGTTCAATGTACTCAAGGTCCTGGCATAGACTGCGGATTGAACACGCAGTGGAAATGAGTGTGAACGGCGAGGGCCTAGGTGAGGGGAGCAGCAGGGAGTGTTCAGAAATCAAGTGCTAAATTTTTAATTTCTCTTTTAACGTGACTGAATAACAATTTGTAAATGTCTCCCTCCCTAGGCTGACTCTCTCGCCCACCCTTCCAAATATCCTTTGCATGTTTCACGGCTCAGCCCAATTTCTATCCCCTCCATGAAGCTTTCTCAAACCTCACCACCCCAATTCTTCCCTTCCTTCAGCTTACAGGTGCAGCTTGCCTTGTTGAACGGTTATCTTTGGGTTCTTCCCGCTTCTTGCCATCCATCCAATATAATACTATCGAAGTAATCACGATTTTCATCACGTCATACCTCTACTGAAAAAGTCACTGGCTTCTCTGCCAACAAGATTTTTTTAAATTGAAAGAAATCAGTTATTTATGATCATTAAAAATGTATTCTGTAGATATTGGCTCAATATCTCGTACATATAAGTATTTTACCAGAGCTTGAGTGAATATGGCAATCTTTCATATGTCATTCTTTTTTCATATTATTTCACAGCTTATAATCCTATCGCTATCTTCTACATGCCAACTTAATATAGTTCCCCAAAATCCAAAGCCATGGGAACAAAACTTAGGGTAACATATTAATGTTTTTCAAAGCTTCACAAAGTTTAACAAAGAGTTACTGTATTAACCATAGAAACGTGTCAATGTTATTAAAAGGATTCTACATCCTCTTTAGAAGAAATAATTCTTATTAAACGTCCATTGTTAGACCATTCCAACTGTCATTTAAATACTCCCAAACCATTTTGGCCTAATCAATTTACACACTCCCCACTACACGTCTTGACTGAAAGTTTATCCAAATCTGGGTAAATGGCCAAAGAGTTGGAATCGAAATGACAACCGATTAAAGCAATGTTTTCAACTACGGTTTTGCATCAGAATCCCAGTGCTCCCTCTAAGCCAATTAATTCAGGAAAGGGTAGCGGGGTTGGCCCAGGACATCAGTATTCAGTTTCTAATGCATGGCCAGGGTCAGGTGCTACTGCAATAAAGCGCTCGCCTGTTGCTATCTGAGTAGAAAGAGGGGCATACCTAGGTCAAGTGGAGGAACGTCATAAAGCTGCGTAAGCGCACCAGTTCCTGAGAAGGCTGGTGAGAGCTTGGCAGAACCTGGCCACCGTGCAGCGGATGAGACAAAGACACACCCAAAAGGAGGAGGACTCGTGCACCCACAAGAAGGAGGGCACCCCAGCCACGCATGCTGCCTCCTTGAGGAACCGGCCGCGTTTCTGCAGTGAGCCAGACACACAAAATGGTTCTTGTATCAAGAGAAGCACATAGCTGTAAAGAGAACTGGTTACTTTCATCCAACACTCTCTTGCTTCCGGAGGAAAAGCTATATGACCGGTAATTCTGCAAGGAAGCCCTGTGTCCTCCAACCGAATTTAAAGCATTATTAAATTACTTCTTCTCAATTGATGTTGAAAACAGAAAAGGCGTCGCTGGGGGGGCCAACCTCCCAGACTGAATGTTCAGGAAGATTCTGGGTAAAGCTCAATGACCACACGTGACTTCAAATGTTAAATTGAAACTGTCTGTCAGGCTTGCTATAGCTCAATACTATAGGTGACATAGTAAGCAGGAGACAAAAGATGACTCAGCTCTGGTAATTAAAAAACACTTCAATCTTCAGATAACATTATATTTTAATCCTACTACGGTAACTTTCTCTTTTTACAACATTTGAATTATTTTTACAGCTTCCAGATATTTCCAAAACTTGAGTCCAGTTATTGTCAAAGTAAAAAAGGAGCCTTTACATTCTTTAGGAATGTGAATCCTCAAATTGACAAATACTACACAACCTATCATTTTTCTCCAAAACGTACAATAAAAACCTGAGTAATGTAAGTAAGCCCCCTGGGCTCCATGTCTAAGAGAAGAACAAAACCTTTGGCCCTTCTTGTACCTAAAACTCAAGGCTCCAAGACCATCAGTCTCTGATTTCTGTCATGCCCCTCAACCGCCTAAAGCACACCCCACATGTCTACCATGCCATCCCGCTCCTCCCCTCAGCCTGGAGTTCAGCCTGGAGCCGCTCCTGCATTTAGTTTGTCCCTGGGTGTCCCACCCTTAAATTCAACTAACTCCATTCTTCAAAACTGATTAAATGCTCCCACTCTGTTCTTAGGAGATCAATTAGCACTGGGCATCTGAAATAGGGGTGTGCCGCACCCCGAGGGACCACTCTGTTACCTCCACTCTCTCACTGTGCTCATTCTCTCATCCTCCAGTCTCAGAACAAATGATAGACACATGCATATACACACACATACGTGCAAGTATGTACGCATACGTATACATGTGTGTATGTATATGCATGTGTATCACAGTAATCATTGAAAGAAAACAGAGGTTCCTTTCCCTGACCTAGCTTCGCTACCACCTCAATCCACTCCTAGTATATGGTTGTGACAAAGAGTTAAAAAGAATAAGCATGTGTGCACAAACAAAACAGGGCACCTAATTCCTGTCCCATGCATCAACCAGCTAGCCGGCCATCTCTGAGACCTCAATACTCCAAAGACATGTAATTCAAATTCTTACGGCCTCAACCACTAGGTCGTCAACTTCCCATTGCACGGGATGTGCAGGGTGGCATTATGCACGAGCAGAGTCCCAGGAGCCCAGAGCAGAAAGCAAGCTCCCCTCTGCCTCCACTGGCCTCATCGTGAAAGAGATGGACAACATGTCCACAGCTTTATTCACAATTTGTAACTCTCCTGCTTGGAACTTCCACGTTACCAGATCAAATAGTAACCTTCTGACACTGTTGCCTTGGAAATGAGTGGTGGGATTAGAAAAGTAGCAGGGGAAGGAGGGGTGACTCCACGAGAAGGAAGGAAGATACTTGCCTAGACTCACACGAACTTGGCGCTGAAGGTTCTTATTGGAGTTTTGTGGCTCATAATGACTTCAAATAAGTGGTTTTCCAACTTATAATTAATGCCTCGGAAACAAGCCATTCTATTTTATTTTCATCATCTAACGCATTAAAATAAGTCTCTAAACTGTAAGCTCCACCAGAATATGAATCTTAGCCTCTAGATAACATCTCAAGTACCTAAATAGTACCCAGTACAGAGAGTAGCTCAAAAAATATTTGTTAGATGAATGAATATCTCCCAATGGCTTCCCACAGTGATTCCATTTCTATTCTGGAAAATCCAAAAGAAGTCATTTTTCCTCACTCCGACAGCCCAGCAAATATTTTAAGACAACTATCAACTATCATGTTTATTCCTCCCCACTCCACACACGCAAATTTTTTCTTTTCCATGTTTAACATCTCTGGTTTGTTTAGCCATTTCTTAAAGGGTGGATTGCCAGTTCCCCCAGCAAAGACTTATTGAATGGCTGATGCGCAGTCACCGCTGGGGATAGCTGGGACCCTCAAAGAATTCTAAGTAATATCTACTCCATTCATCAGAACCTGACTGTCATTCACTCACATTGTTCTAATTTGTCCATCGGGAAAATCATGAAAAACTTTGGCAAATGCCAGCATAAATCCAGAGAAATTATATCTACTATTTTGCCCCAATAGAGCTATCTGGCTACATCATCCAAAAGAGGAGGAAGAGGGAGAAGAGAAAGAAGGAGAAAACGAAATAAGCTTGTCCCGAACTACACTTCATGACTTCATGCAGTGGTTGGTTCTCAACCTTGGCTTCACTTCGGAATCGCTTAGGCAGCCTCTATGAAAGACAGACTCCTCGAAGATGATGATTTAATTGGCCTGGGATATAGGCTGGGTACCAGGATTTCTCAGAGCTCCTGCAAGTGATTCTGATGTGTAGCCAGGGCCAAAGACCACCGGCGTTCAGGTATTCATGGGGATCACCACAGCTCTTTTAAAGGACTCATGATCTTTTTTTTTTTAAAGCCCATTCCAGGATATTGCACCTAGCCCTCCACCTATTTTTGCAAATAAAGTTTTATTGACATACAACCATGCTCATCCATGTACGTACACATCATCTGGCTATTTTCATGCTTCCACAGCAAAGTGGAATAGTGAGGGAGACCATGTGGCCCCCAAAGCCTGAAATATTTACTCTCCATTCCTATACAGGAAAAAATTGCTGATCCCTAGCTTAAAATCAATATCAAATTCACCAGTTTATAGTTTGGGGAATTCATGGCTTTTCTCTTTTGAAAAATCAAAACGCTGTTTTTTGTTTTGTTTTGTTTTGTTTTTTAAGGACCTTCCCACCTACTATTCTCCTGGACACTCTCCTACTTCCCATGATTACTTAAGAAAGACTGGTAATATTTGAACAATATCATCTATCACAACTCTAAATATGAGAACTAATAGATTTTATTTTGATGTATGAATGTATGTAGTAGAAACCATTTAAGGTTGTCTATGACTGCAGTTAATAATCGTCGTGTTCATGAGATTATTGACCAGAGTGAGCATGCACTTTATAAACGTTTACTGATATTTCCTATCTGAGCATTCCACACACCGTATGCAGCCGAGCTTCGTACTCCATTCTCTGAACCTGCGAGCTATTCAAACCTAAGATTATAATATATATAACATAATTTCAATACATAATGTTTATTATTTAATATATACCATATGTATATGATAGGCAAGCTATATCTGCGAGGCAGATATTGTTGCTGTCACATTGTCGCTTGGGCACTTTTGGATCCCACCCTGAAGGTGTTTCCAAAGGTTATGATCAAATGTTAGGAAGGGAAGAAGGGAAGAAGGGAAGGAGGGAAGGAGGGAAGGAGAGAAGGAGGGAAGGAGGGAAGGAGGGAAGGAGGGAAGGAGGGAAGGAGGGAAGGAGGGAAGGAGGGAAGGAGGGAAGGAGGGAAGGATTTTTTTTGAAGGAAGGAAGGAAGGAAGGAAGGAAGGAAGGAAGGAAGGAAGGAAGGAAGGAAGGAAACCCTAGGACTAAGAGAGACTCCAAGGAAGGAACAAATTTGGAATGGGGTGGGAAGAGAGGACTTCCCAGCGCTGAGCTTCAGCCCTCACTGGGGAGGGTGTGGCTGCACCCCACTGGATGGCAGAAAAGTTTGCCAGGTTACCCTGGGCCAGAGCTGGTTCGTGAAACAAGCCAAGAGGCATGAGAGCTGAAGACCAGGGCCGGCAAGCGGGAAACATCCCCACTAGGGGGCAGCAGGTGGTGGCAAGGAAACTGACCACTGGGGATTACTGGGGAAATTGGTTGGAAAGCTGCCCTTAGAGGTGCTGTTGAATTAGATGGGAAGCTGGCGAGGGCACTGGCCAGACCCTCTAGAAAGCCACAGGGGTGCCTGCCACCCACAGGGGTGCCGCTGAACTCACCGGTATGCATGGAGAGGGTTGTCGCTGAGCCCGCCACAGCTGAGGCACCTGCAAAACTTACCATGAAGCTGCCTGCAAGGGTGCCGCTGAAATTGGTGGGGGTGAGCTCTCCTTGGTGTCTCATACTCCAGCCCAGCACCACGGCAGCAGAAAGAAGCAGAGCACTCCTCCAAAACCAGGAAGAGAAGCTTCTTCCCCCTCCAGAGTCTCCCGAGCGCCCTCTACCGACCAAGCTTAACTAGTGCCAGCTGTCCATGGAGACACACTCCAGTATCACAATCGGGGCAACAAAGAGAGGATTTGGAGCTTAGAGGCAAGATATTGATAATGGGCACAAATACTAACAGTCGTTTTTCAGATAAAAATGTTTCGTTCAAATAAGTTTGGAAAACACTACTTACCATACCACCCTGATAATACCCATTAGTGTTTAAGCGGAGCTAAGACGTTCTACTAGGGAAGAATCCCATTGAACTCTGTTCAACGTAGGAATCCAAAACCCACTTGGTCACAGAACTGTTCCTCCTGATAATTAACAGCCCGCAGGTTACTCACTGGGAAACTGCTCCGAGCGTGAGGTGGTGATACTGGCACACAGTCACCGAATAGGATGAGAAGCCAAGCTGTTGGGGAGCAGCAGCTTGTGTGCCTTCGCTGAATCACATGGCCCCGTCTGCTGTTTCGAGGAGTCTTCTGCAAGAGAACGCGCACAAATGGAGTCTGGACTCCTTCGTGGCATTTCGTCACTTTATTTACTGCACACAAAACATAAGCTCTGCAAACACTGTGGAAATACAGTTTATTTAGGTAACTAAAAATATCCTCCAAATGGCATTTGGCCATGGCTGCGTTTCCCAACTCCCGCTTGCCCAAATCTTTGCTCTGAATTACCCCTTGATGGTACAATGGAAAGACGATGGGATTGAAAAGCTGGAATTGATGGTATTTGGGATGCTATAACTTTGCCTCGCCACTCACCCCGTTTTCCCTTTGGGGGTTCCTGAGGGAGCTAGAAGCACGAAAAATAATAAATAAGACTCAAAACAGTGTTTTATTATTTGCTCACTGGAAGGGGCATAATCCAGCTAAAAATAGGGCGACCATAAGCAGGCTGCATGGGAAGAGAGCCCCTACATCATTCGCTCTTGCGTTCAAAATCCAGTTTCATCCCACGTTTGGATGGTGTAGAGGAGGAAAAAAATTTTTTTCCTCTACCACTCAAGATCTCAGCTGGGGCCTCTGTAACAAATTAACAAGAGAAAAACAAACGGAAGTTTATTAACATGTATACCTCATGTATACGTGAGACATACCTGAGGGAAATGAGTCACTCGTGTAAGTGGCTGAGAAGTCATGCTTAAATAGTATATTCAGCTAAAAACAAAAGAGAGAAAAAAGAGCGTGAGAGGCCAGTAGTGGGCAAACGACCAGGAAAAGTACAGTGAACAAGAGTAAATTTTGTTATTCAGGTTTAAGCTAGCACCTTCTTCATTGATAAAGGGCACATCAGCAATCGAAGCTACCAGAAAAATTTAGATTATCTATATAAAATGTGCAGAAGTCTAGCCCTCTCTTGGATAACTTACTCTCGGGGAGGAGCCAGCTAACATATGATAAGCTAGTGTTTGGAAAGGCCCATGTGGTCAGGAATTTAGGGAGGCTTCAGACCCGTAGCCATGAGGACCAAAGACCTATTAACAACAGCTATGTGAGTGCGCCACCTTGGAGGCAAATCCTCCAGTCTCAGTCAAGTCTTCAGATGACTGCAGCCCCAGCTGACAGCTTGGCTACAACCTCATGAGAGACCCTGAGCCTGAACTACTCCCATATTCCTGGCCCTCAGACACTATGTGATAATGAATTTTTGTTGTTTTAAGTCACTAAACTTTGGGATAATTTGTTACATAGCAACAGATAACTGATACAGATTCTCCAAATGTAATTCTGCGTAAGTGATTCTGAACTCTGGGATTCCATCTCATTTTTCCACCAAAAAGAAAAAAAGCCTTGAATAAAAATTTCTGGTCATGATAGCTGATGATATTTGCATAAAGCTCTCCAAATTCTATTATATCACAACTACATTCCTTCCATTTATTCCCACATTAATTCAGTTAACAAACGTTATCAAGCACTTACTATGCACGAGGCAATGTTCTAGACCCTGAGGATACAGCAGCAAGCAAGACAGACAAAAATTTCTGCCCTAATGGGACTTATATACTACCGAAGGGGAAACAAACAACAGTATATAGAATGTTAGGCAGTAGTAAGAGCTAAGGAGGTAAAACAAAGCAGTGACTTAGATCAATTAGATTTCACTTCCGGCTCTCAAAATAGCCCAGGGCAGTTTCCCTCCATGTGATGATTCAGAGACAGGCTTTTCCATTTCTTGGCTCTACATTCCCAGGGTCTCAGAGTCTCCTAAAGATGACCAGCAGTTAAATAATGAGGGAGAAGGTATACCTATCTGCTTCTCAATCACGTTCAACCCAGAGAGGCACACATCCTCCTTCCTACCCACAAACCATAACAATAAAATGTTGTGTGGATCCACCATGACGCAAAGCAATCTGAGAAATGTAGCCCCAACAATAGCTCTATGCTAAAAAGGGGAGCAGAATCTTCGGTAGGCAGCATTTTCTCTCTGCTGCAGTCTCATTGATCTATCCCAGCTCTACCTGTTCTACCTGCTGGGCCAGACTTAAGCCCAGGCACAGTCATGCCAAGAGGGAAAAATGTCTCCCACCATGATATCTAAAATCTCATTCCCCCAAAATTTAATCCTTTATCTGAGTCATTTTCCTATTTTTTTAACACCGTGTCAAAAATGCAGTCACCTCTAGTAGCAACATATAGAGTTCTCCCTCAATCCTTAGAGAACCTTATATTTCTTTTTCATTCCACAAGATAAGAAATGTCAGCTGAGTTGGTAACACCATGAGTCTTAATGAGGGAAAGAAACAGAGGCAGAGTGAGCATGTGCCAATAATCACTCACGGCTTTGCTAAGAATCTGTAGTTGGAATCTCCATCACAAACTGTAAATTACGCAGGCATCATCTTAAACTACTTACCCACAGCTACTCTCCCAAGTCAAAAAAACACTTTGCTAATGCATATTAGCTACACATAGTCCTTCTCAAAGAGAAGCTAACAGCCTCAGTTAATTGCACATGCAGCTAAATGTCAGGAGTAATCACCGAGATGAGACTGGTTCATTAAAGCAAGTCAGGAAAAGAAGTCTATTTAAAAAGCTAAATGGGGTTCTGAAAGGCAGACTCTGAAAAGAACAATTTCTGGGCTGACTTTATTTTAATGCAACGATCCACTCTGTCCTTTCACTTTCTATGATTATTTTACAAATTGCAAATTGCATTGCCTCAGTCCCTTGGGAAATACAGGTACAAGCCCTGTCTCCACTTCCTAGGACTGAAAATGACTTCAGAGGGGCTGAATCAGAAATTTTTTTTAACATTCTTTAAATATTCTTATGTTCTTTGCACAAGAGATGGAAATGCAGAGATGCGTTGCCTTGGTTGACAGTTTCAGAGTGGCTAATATCAACCTGTAACCTCCCATGCTAAAGAAATTTGTTCACCCAAAACAATTTACCAACTTCCCCTTAGAAAGGCAAATCATCAGCATACGTCTATAAAAGTGAATTAATTTGTTAACCCACAAGAATTAAAAAAAAAAAAAAAAAACCCTGGGTTTTTATTAGCAATCACATCTGTTCCCAGTCTGCCTTTGAAACTGAATGTGTAAAATGTCACTACACAGACAGAATGGTGCAGTCATTTTAACTCAGGAGACACTAAAATACACGCTGGTTTTGGTGTTTCTGTCTATGACATTAGAATCAGACACTGCGTGAGGACAATACTCTCATTCCAATGATGCTTCTTAAAGCCATTGGAAGACTTCTCAGTGGAAACCAGTTTGCAGCTTGGTCAAAACAGTGTTTACCATTGATGAAGGATTCAAGAGAGGGTATCTTTAAAGAATGAGGCTGATTTTCTTTAGGTGGCTCCAGAACCATCTTTGAAGGTGTATTTGTTTCCTAGGACTGCTGTAACAAAGTACCAGAAACTCGATGGTTCTAAACAGTAGAAATTTTATTCACGTGTGTGGGAGCCCAGCCGAGCGCAGCAGAGCCAACGAGCTAACCACTCCAAATGTGTAAGCAATAGATCATATTTTTGTCTAAGACTCAGGTTTTGTGGTTGGTTGTCATGCGGCATTACTGGGACAATAGACAACTGAATCAGAGTCCCAGCTTTTGGGTTTCATTCTTATCTGAGGAGCATCCAGAAAGCCAAACAGCTTCATGATACCTGACCACTCAACAGTTTAATGGGGCAGCCAACCATTTAACTTCTTGAAGCATTTTCCCTTTGTCACCGTAAGGATGCAGACATACGGGTTACTCTGTAGGTGATCTCCCTAGGCATCTTTCATTAGTAGACCAGCCCTGACCACATGAATTATAAAGATACCAAAACAATGAGTAGAGTGTATGCCTGGCAAAGATAGTGTAGCAGAGCATGGTTTTGTTTATGTAAAAAATTATAATAAAATATGAACATATGCACAGAAAAGGACCTCAAAGCTTACATACTAAAGCTCCCAAAGTTTTTTTCCTAGGAAACTAGGTGGGATTACAGATTACTGTTCCTTTTTTACTCATCCATGATATCTAATTTTCCTGAAATGAACATGAATTTGTCATTTTTAAAATACAGAAACATAAACCATGAAAGACATAATAAAACATGAAAAGAAAAAAGAAGAACTATTTAAA
>NW_006435837.1:6158832-6162436 GCF_000325575.1 Pteropus alecto | reverse complement strand
GCAGAGCAGAAATAGGGAAAATTTCTGAAAAACAGACAACATTACTTGCAGACATAAAGAGTTGGCAGGTGCACCCAAATAAACAATGCTTAAAAAAAAAAAAAAAAGAAAAAACAAAACAGGACCTGGGTGTAACATTTTTCAGTAAATTATTGCCTAGAGCTGGGTCAGCAAACTTTTTCTGTGAAGGGCCTGATAGTAAATGTTTGAGGCTTTGTGGACCAGATTGTGTCTGGCACAACTACTCTGCCATTGTAGCACAAAAGTGACCATAGACAATATGTGAATGAATGGGCATGAATGTGTTCCAATAAAACTTTATTTATAAAAGCAGATGGCAGGCCGGATTGGCCCACAGCCATAGTTTGTCTATTTCTGATTTAGACAAATTGCTACCAAAGCAATAATAGCTCATGATCATATTAATAACTTACGTACCCATGTCATACAGTGTTCTCTGCACCTGGCAGGCCCTGTCTGCTTTTGTCTGCTGTCAAATTCTTTTCTTTATGTCTCAGCCTCCTCTTCGAAGAAACTGGAGGCTGCTTATCTTAGAATGATGTACTAATCACCGATTTACTCATCTTCCTCCTCCATTAGCCTAAGAGCACCTAAGAGCAAGATTATGTCTTAATCACTTTTATATCCCCAGAGCCTTGTGAAGACCCTGGATCATAGTTGGTGCCCAATACATGAATGTGAAGTGAGTAATTCAGCAAAACACAGTCATGTCAAGAGAAGAAGACAAGTCACAGACTGGGAGAAAATATTTGTAAACGACATATCTGATAAAATACTGTTATCCAGAATATATAAAGAATTCCTGAAAATGAACAATCTGATTAAAAAATTGGGCAAAAAGATCTGAAAAGACACCTCACCAAAGAAGATACACAAATGGTAAATAAACACATAAAAAGATGTTCAACATTATATGTCTTTTGGGAATTTCAAATTAAAACAATTCTACACACCTGTTAGAATGGCCAAAATTCAAAACGCCAACATCAAATGCTGACAAGGATGTGAAGCAATGGGAACTCTCATTCAATGCTGGTGGGAATGCAAAATTGAACAGTCACTTCAAAAAAAAGTTTGGCATTTCGTATACAACTAAACATACTCTTCATACAATCCAGCAATCGTTCTCGTTAGTATTTACCCAAAGTACTTGCAAATTTATGTCTACACTAAAACATGCACACAGATGTTTATAGCAGCTTTATTCATAATCGTCATAACTTGGAAGCACTCAAGATGTCTTGTAGTAGGTGAATGGATAAACTGTGTTACATCCAGACAATGGAATACTATTTAGTGCTTAAAAAAAAAAATGAGCCATCAGGCCATTAAAAGACATGGAGGAACCTTAATGTATATTACTAAGTGAAAGAAGCCAGTCTGAAAAGGGGACAAACTGTAGGATTCCAGCAATATGATGTTCTGGAAAAAGCAAAACTATGGAGATAATAAAAAGATCAGTGATTTCCAGGGGTTGGTGGCAAAGGGAAGGGATAAACAGGACGTATAATGTATTTTAGGGCAGTGAAAATACTCTGTGTGATACTATGATGATGGATACACTTGTCAAAATTCATAGAATGTACGTCACCAAGACTTAACCCTATGGACTTTGAGTGATAATGATGTGTCAATGCAGGTTCACTGATTGTAATAAATGTCCCACTCTGGTGGGGGATGTAGATAGTGGGAGAGGTCGTGTGTATCAGGTTGGGAGGGCAGGAGGTATATGGAAAATCTCTGTACTTTCCATTCAATTTTGCTGTGAACCTAAAACTACGATAAAAAAAAAGTCTACTTTAAAACACACACACACACACACACACACACACACACACACACATCATTATTGCAAGTGCTTACTCGGCCTCTTCTCTGGACTTTAGGAGACATTAAAAGCTAATTACCTGATTAGCCAATGGATCTGACACCAAAAGCACACCTGACAAAAGAAAAAAAAATAGATAAATTGGACTTCATCAAAATTAAAAACTTTTGTGTTACAAATGTTACTTACCATCAAGAAAGTGAAAAGACAACTCACAGAACAGGAGAGTATTTTTTACACACCCTGTATCTCGTAAGGGACTAATATCTAGAATATGTAAAGAACTCTTATAATTCAATAATAAAAAGAAATATGCCGATTTAAAAATGGACAAAGGATTTAAATAGAAATTTCTCCAAAGGTCTACAAATACACATTTCTTAGTATGAGTAAAATACTACAATGATTAATAATGATTGTTAACACTACTAATTTTATGTTAAAAACAGAAAGTATTAAAATCTTTCACATAAATAAGGAAAGAGATTGACAATAAAACTAGTAAGCAAAACTAATAATATTGTATTCGACTATAATTGAAAAATTAAAATATAAAATTTTTTTTAAAAAACAAGAGAGCGTGCATTAAGTGGGAATATTTAGGGAAACCCTTATATTCTTTCATCCCTACCAATGTTATATAGTTTTAATAGTGGCTAGGTTATATATAATTTTAATTTTTATAGAATTACTTGGTGTATGCTCAGTCATAAATTAAACAAAATAAGCTTAAGAATTGTATTTAATTTTTTGTTATTTAAACGTCTCAAACCATTGCAGGTATGAAAACACAGTGGGGAACTTCCAGGCTGGTTTCTGTATGAAAGCTGACGCTATAGAACTAAGTGGAAGAGCAAAGTCTCGAAGCTGCGCTGCTTTAGTCCTTCGCCCCTCATCACTAACACAAACACTTGCCTTCAATTCCACAGCCATTCCAGTCCAGAGGAAATGAGTGTAGGGTCCTGGGCACACAGAAAGGGGGATGCTGGGGAAGAGCAGGAAGAGATCCAGACCTACCTGTCTCTCCCCACACACCAACACCAAACAAACCTTCGAGAATTGCCTTGATCTGAGTTGTAAAATTTTATATTTCCCTCAGAGCAGGAGAGGGAACACGTCCCAATTATTAAATCAAGGTTGGAGGAGCTAACTCTGGGGGTCAGTCGTCTACTTAAAATTCTGGATGTTTTAAAAATATTCAAAACCAAAGTTATCACTGTAATCCCTTTTCAACCGTTTTAAATCCTTTTTAGATTAAGACAGGTGTTTAAATTGATAATGAAAATAAACTTCCTTCCTTATACATATTTTTTAAAGGGTTAGAAATGACAGTGTCAAAAGTTCAATTTTCTTACCCTCTTCATAGGTTGCGGGTTTCATTTCACAGCAGACATCCATCCACCGATAAATTTTTGTCAATCTCCGCAGCAAAGTGAACAGACACGGAATTGCGAAAAGTGCGCTCCATTGTTTTTTCCAAGTCTGTCTCCCAAGTCCTTTTATTTAAAAAGAAGAATTCATTTCCTTTAAAAGATTTAGCACTTTGATTAATCAAAAATTGGGGATGAAAAAGTTATACTAGATCCAGTCAAACAATAGCCAGGCTTTGTTCCTACCTAATTAAAAAGTAGAAAAGAACCTGGTTTCCATTCCATTATAATTGTGTTCCTTTCAACAGCAGCGTGATAAGCTAAGAAATAAAATGCAATTACTTAATTCCGGTATTTTAATTATTCCAAATGTGTTTGAGTCTAT
>NW_006435837.1:6142483-6158815 GCF_000325575.1 Pteropus alecto | reverse complement strand
CCTGCCAACATTTTACCTTATTATTGGGAACTGCATAATACCTAAAGCATTGGTTTCTGGCTTAAGTGTGCATTTCGTAAATATAATTTGGCCATATTCACTAGAAAAGAAACAGTAATCCTATTACAATCACTTAGGACAGTAACAAAAGAATATACAAAGACGTTCTTGGGAAAAATTGTCAAAGACTTGGAAAGGGGCAATAGATTGCCGAATGTTCTTCCAGTGCGGTGCTGGGTTTTTTCCAGTGACCCCTCCCACGATTATTCAATTCCGCCGGGCTATGCACCTGTGCTTGGCTGGCATTCCACTGATTAGGCTATTTTACATTTAAAAAAAAGTAGAAGTTAAGTTGTAGAAAACTGTCAGTAATAATTAATTACTATCCATTGAAATGCAAAATAACTTCGGGAGAAATATAATGAATTTCTGCCTTGTAGAAAGGATGACCTCAAACATTATATTTTATTGCTATATAGGACAGCGCTGCCATATACATATATAGTAAGACATATGTAATTTTACATTTTTTAGTAGCACATTAAAAAAGATGAAAGGAGATGAAATTCATTTCAACAAATAATCAACTTTCAAAATATTTAGATATTTTATATTCTTTTTGTATACTAAGTCTTCCAAATCCAGTGTGTTTTTTACATTTACAGCACATCTCAATCCACACTAGCCACATTTCAGGTGCTCAATAACCACGTATGGTTAGTGGCTACCATATTGGATGATGCAGCTATAGTTTTACTTTGTCTGCACAGGTCTAGATGGTTCGACCATTACATCTTCCCATGCAACTATATACTTAACGGCGTTAACCCTAGATATTTCTTCAGCACCCACTATGTGCCTGGCTGTTTGCTACTTACTAAGACAGGTATAAAAACTGTGTAATGAAGTCCTTGGCCCTCAAAAAGTAAGGTGAGATAAGACACATAATCGCTAAAAAATTAGGAAACAAGACATTGTATAAATGAATTCTTGAATTTAGTGGATTATAGGGAAGCAAAAAAAATCAATACAGATAGGTATAGTCAAGGAGGAGATTTGGAAGAGAAGGAGCCAAGGATATTCCATCCTTAATGAACAGGATGAGGAAGGAAACCGGTAAATTAGAGCTTAGACAAACAGGAAGTTACTGGCCTCAACTGATCAAAGACTATTTATTTGGTTTAAATCATAGCTTTTATAATGTATGGTTGCTCTTAGCTGAATAAATTAAAATAACTTGAGAATGAAAATAAATCTTGTATGTCATATGTTGTACAATCTCAGTTCTATTTTAAAAATACATTAAAAGAAAGGAAGAAAACACTCAAAAATGGCCCCCGGATAACAATTGATTACGATGGGTGATCCTGCTTTTTTGAAGTTTATTATACCTTGATTTAAAAAAAAAAATCATTTAATATTTTATAATGAAAAAATATGCATATTATTTATAATATGTAAAGAAGTTGCATTTATCTGATGGCTCCAGAAATTCTGAAATAAGATTGGACAAATAGGTTATGTCTAACAACTCTGGTAGGACTTCCTGAAGCTTTAAAAACTAGAACAAGAGTCCAGGGCTTTTCACATATTCCAGAACCATGGGCTACGGGAGAAAACTTTCATCCGTTTTCCATGAATTTTGTCTTGCAACTGTGAGAAGAGTCAAATATTGCCCAAGTGAGTAAGTGGCCACTTGGAGTTAATTTTGCTTTTGGAAAAGCAGCTTGTAAAGGTGACCATGGTTTTGACAGTAAAGCTAATCACCTGCCCAAGGTGGTTGGTTCACCAGCTCGCTCATCCTCTGCTGGCCATGTAACTGATGAGAATTTTAAACACATCTTTAATCTTTGACCTTTGTCTTTATGATTTAGCTTATAGAGCAAACAGTTGTCATATTTTCCAGTTAACTTGACCAAGCAGCCCTTGAAGAATAATTGAATCCTTTGCTTTCACTTTGGCCACCCTATCTCTAGGGCAATCATCAAGCATGTTTTACCCTTACTTGCTTTTGTTATTCACTAATTACTATTAACCATTGCCCTTTGTCTACTTCATCCTCTCATTCTGACTCTTTCCACCTACTCGGCTATTTCTCGTCCTTCCCACACACGCTCCTGCTTTAGCCCAGTAGTTTCAAGCTGACTTCTTGAAACTAGCCTGGCACATTTTCAAAATGCTAGAACATTTAGGAGACTTATAATGAGATGGCTGTTTAAGTGTGACAACACCTTATTCAGTAAAGTTAGAACTTTTACTGATCAGCCACTGTATTTATAGATTTATGAAGCTATAGGGTTGTTGTTGTCTTTTTTAAGCAAGTGCAGATATAAAAAAGTCTTGGATAGCTTGCTTGCACTCATGGAGCCAAGCAATGAGAAAAGAAAAGTGTGAACTATAGAAAATAACATACAATGTATATGAGTTTATTATAGTGTTCTTTACATAAATGAAAACACTGGAAACAACCTAATAGGGAAATGATGGAGGAAATTACATAAATCTAAACAGTGAAATATCGTGCAATTATTTGAATACTGATTAAGATATTATTGAGGAAAGAGTTATTAAGAATAGACTTCTAATATTACTTGCTTTTATATATATGATCCCACTCACTTGTCTCTGGGGCTTTAATGCTCCTGTTACCTGGATGAGATATCTTGTCTCCCCTCTCCCTGCCCCCAGCCAACCTGTGTGTCCAAATCCAAATGCTACATATTTGTCGACAAACATTTATTCATTCAACAAGCATCTATTATGCACTCTGCCAATTGGCGCCTGCTCTCATGGAGTTCGTGATCAAATAATCATACAAATAAGTATATGATTACAAATGGAATGAGTGCTGTGAAGTAAAGAAATGGTTGTAAAAAGTGATGGTCTAGAGAAGGCTTCCCTATGAAAGTGACACTTGGGATGGGACCTAAAATACAAGTAAGATTTATGAAGCAGTATAGGGGTGGGGGACAACCTGTGCTATGACCCTGTTACAGAAAATGCATGGTATTTTCAGAGAACTGAAAAAAGGCCAGTGTGGCTGCAACACAGAGAATGATAAGGAAGTACTTCGAGATGAGGCCGAAAGGAAGACAAGAATGCAACTACGTAAGACTTTGTGGTTTTTAACATAGACTAATTGAAAGTCACTGAAGGACCTGAAGGTCAAGAAGTAGAGGGTGACATGATCAAACTCATGCTTTGAAAAGATACTGGCTTCTGTGTGGAGACAGGATTGGAAAGGGACCAGGGTCAACTCCGGGAGTCCCATTAGGAGTCCGCCACATTGCTCTGGGTGGTAGTTCCAACCTGATCTAGGGAGCTGGCTGTGGAGATAGGGAAAAGGAGACCGATCTGAGAGCTATTTAGAGGATGCATTTCATAGGGTTTGATGATGGACCAGAATGGAAAATGAAGAATAGAAGCAGCCAGGACAATTCTTGGGTTTCTGGCTTGTGGAACTGGATGGATAGTGGTGTCCTCCATGAGATTAGAAGATGAGGTTCAGGACTGGTGATCATGAGTTTGGTTAAGTTTACCATTCCATCATGGGCTTATAGGTAATTACTGAAGTCATGGGCACAGATGAGACTTCCTAGGAGGAGAAGATAGGGTAAGAAGAGAGGCGAGTCTGAACTGAACCTTGAGGAACTTCATCATTGGTTTGGAAGATGCAACTACAGGAGCAGAGAAAAGATGGTCAGAAAGGGAAGGACAAAATCATGAAAACATGATGTCTCAAAGCCGAGACAGAGTGTGTCCAACGTCTTCCATAATCCTCCCAAACAATGGTGATTTGTCAGTCCAAAAACTTTAGCTAAGTTGTTTTATAGCACCTTTTCCTTTTTACTTTATATTCTTTCCCACATGTAGAGTATGGCTATTTGTGGCATATCATTACCACTATTATAGTATAGGACCCTTAAAGGCAGCGACTATGCCTTGTTTATCTTTGTGTCTACAAAGAATAGCACCAAGAACTGACTATGTGATATGTTCATAATTATTTGTTAAACGAATGAATGAATCATGGTATGGTAAGCCATTAAAAATTTAGTTGCAAAGTCATAGAACTTTTGTAGCATCCAGTTATGTTAATGACTGAAGTGAAGTCGTGGAGATGTACCACATATGGCACCATATTGAGAGATCTAAGATAAGATGCGTTAGGACATGCAGTATTTTCAACAATACTCATCAATGCCATGGAAGGAAAAGGAAAGCCAAATCTGTAGTCTATAGTCTACTACGATTACTACAGATACAAGTCCATGACAGTGTTTGAAATGGACTTTCCAAGATTGTTGGGACCAATCGTTTTCAAGTTTGCACTGATAAATCATTGTTGCTTGTGGTATCCAGGTGGCCTATTTGTACATTTCCTTCATCAAGAAATTTCAAAAGTTGTGGTGGGAAGACAGACAGGATTTCAGAAACCAATTTGGAGGGAAAATTGTTAATACCACTGGGAATCTGCACCCAAAGCATTGATGCTGTTAGATTAACTCAATTATAAGAAATTATCGGCAGGTTTCCACATAAATAATCTGTTTATGTCATGGCCCCCTCTCCTTACTGCTGGCCCCGCTTAACTCTCACTGAGAAACAAGGTCCAATCAATGCGGCTGCAGCATTTATGGAAGGCTCCATGTAATAAGAAGTACTTTAGTGGGGCCTTAAAGAATGGGAAAACCTCTGATGGGCCAGTATACAAAAGAGAAAGAAGAAAGCAGTGTGCTAAGCAGCGGGGCTGAGAAGGAGTGTGAAGTGCCCTGAGATCCAGGAGACCCTGACCTGGTCACAGTAATGAATTCAGCTGGGAGGCAGTGTGAACGTATGGTCTGGGGAGCCACATGAAGAAGGTTCTCGCATATTTGATGCATGAGTTGAAATGTAACTCTGTAGATGGTAAAGAATCCGTGGTGCGATCCTCCTTGATTGGGTGTGACAGGAGAGGCAGGAGGACAGAATATCAACCTCACACATGGAACTCTTCCAAATCACACATGATCTCCCCTGCCACCATCGAGAACCATTGTTAAAAGAAAATAGAACTCAGACAAAATCCTCAAAGGCAGAGAAAAGCTCTTGACTGAGATTTCACAGCAGCAAAATGATAACTGTGATAAGAAACCAGCCCTCTCACCACTGACTGAGCTTTCTACTTGCCTTTCTGTTCCCTCACTTTGGTGGCCCGTGTATGTGAACTTTCCCCCAGGAAACCCTTCTCCTTCAGACTCTTTAACTGAACAACTCAGAAGAAATCTTTTTCTTTGTGTTTCCATGGCAGAGTGGAGACGGACTAACATTTCCCGAAATTGCATTGCAAACCACTAAGAGATCTAAAACAAGATTAGAAAAGCACAAAGAGTCAATTTTCCCAAGTAAACATTTGGGTGCAAACTTCCCAAAAGTCCCTGAAGCAGTGAACTTGAGAGATGCTACTAAAGAAGCATCTCCCGGTCAGGAACCCCTGTCCCTGGCACAAGGGAGTACAACTACATAGAGCACTCAGCTCTTACTAAAGCCCCTTTCCTCTCCAGTTTTCAGGCATCCCAAAATTCCCAGGAGCTTTTCCCTATCCTACTTGAAAAGTTACTCACTCATGCCATTTAGCCCACCATTTTGCTCCCTTTACTATTCTCTTTTCTACAAATCGTCCCAGATGTCACCTTCCAAAATTACACAAAGTCTAGTACAAACCCCCTCTCCCTCTGTCTTCCCTCCATCTTCCCTCCCCTCCCCTCCTCTCCCCTTCCCCTCTCTCTCCCTGTCCCCCTCCCTCCTCTCCCTCTCCCTCCTCTCCTCTCTCTCTCCTCCACACCAACCTCAACATGGGCCTTTTCTAAAAATTCTGTTGCAGGCAATAAAATACCAAAGTGTATGAATGCCTAAATGTCTTCGTTTCATCCAGGAGCCAATCGTCCCAATTCCTCGTTGACCCGGAGCTATGTGACCGCAAAGCTCTGCATGTGCTTCCAGCACCCAGGAAAAATGTCAGAGTTCACAAACCCAACCTTATTCTTTTTCAAAGCTCTCTTACCTGCTTGAGGCCCCAGGTTCCTGATAGAAGTACACACCTACTTCCCATCCAGAGAAGGGCAGCAGTGACCAGCACTCTTGAACACCCAGTGAGTGACATGGATCACATCCTCAAAACCACCTGCTCTGCCGCCCTTGAAATAACTCTCTCAACAGACTTCTTCTCCTCTACTCCTAGGCCCCTAGCACTCACATATGAAAATGCAAAAGATGTTCTCATAGATTTCACAATATAACAATTTCTTTGCTTTCTTAGAAGACTAAGATTCTGAGAGAAAGCTGACACACACTAAGAGGAAGGAAAAGGAAAGAGAAACTTCGGTAACGACTAGTGACAAAGCCCCTAAAAGTGTTTTGGAACTTCCCTTTCAATAGACTTTTTCAGCAAGGTATATTAGAAAGTGACAGGAACTACAAGGCCATCAGGGTCTCTTAGTGTTCACGTGGGAGTAAGGACCAAGCATAGTATCCCACTCAGCGGCCTGCAGAAGACTGTATTACTTGCAGCCAAGTTAAAAAAGGAAATCACTCTTGTGGTAGGTCATTTCCAAAGGCAGAGCCCACCAACTCTTCCACCCCTAGACACACATGCCATTCCTCTCATCAAGAGGGGGAGCCTCTTTACCCCTGGACTGGTCTTTTCACTTGCTTTGGTCGATAGACTGAGGCAGAACTGACATTCTAGTACTCCTAAGAACTACAAGAACCTTCAGGCCTTAAGACTTGTAATTTCTGCTGTGTTTTTGAAAATCAGCTGACAGGTTAAAAAGCTCAAAAGAGGCCCAGCCAGCCCCCAGTCACTGCAGCTAAAACCAAACATGAACGTGGTATTATTTTGGATATTCCAACCCCATCGGAACTCCCTGCTGAATACAGTCAACACCACATCAGGTAGAATTACCCAGCGGAGCCCAGCCAATCCACGGAATCCATGAGAAATAATAAGCTGTAATTGCTTTAAGCCACTAAGTTCTGAGAGAGTTCGTTACACCGAAATAGATAACTGTGATAACTGTGTTTATTCATTCAACCCATCTCAGTCAAAGATATCAACAAATCTGGGTCCCAAGTTAACCTCTTAATTTTCCCATTTTTATGTTTGAACTGTCCTTTTGTTGCTTGAGTGTTCTATATTGATCTCAACCATGCATTCCAGACAATTTCGATTTCGAATATTATATCCCATCATTCCCATAAGAATAGTCAGTTATTAGAGCTTACTTTTGAGTTCAGAAACTCTGACCACTTTATCTATATTACTCCCTTAATGTAGTTAATGCTTCAACTTCCTCTTTGATTCTGAAGGTACTTTAGATTTTATTATTGGCCTGAATTTTAAATCTTACTTTCAAAATGTCCTGTGTCTGTATTTGCTGTGATAATTTCCTTTGAATGTGTTTTGCAAGTTTATTCATGCTTTTCAAATGTAAATTAAATGAGAGCAATTCATATTCAGACAATAGCATTCATCAGATGTCACCACTGGAATGGAAGGTTTCTCCAGGGATTCAGCTCTAATCCATCTCTCTGCCTTACTCTATAGAATCTCTGTGTGACTTTATCAATGTCAATGACTTCAATTAGCATCTGAAAAATCATGACTCACAAATCTAGACTTCCCACTTGGACTTCTGAGATTCAGATATAGTTTCAACTGTCCACCAGAAATCTCTATTTGGCTGTTCTACAGGCTTCACAAACTCAACATCTCCAAAATGGAATTCATTGTCCCCCAAGACTCATTCTTCCTCCTTTAATCCTTCACTCAACGAATTATAGCAGCATTCTTTCAAAAATCTGGCATGTAGGTCTCCTCACCAGACTAAGAGCCTTAGGTTCCACTCATTTCCAAATCTTCAAATCCGGGCACACCAAGTGTTTTTTCAATTAATAATTGAATGAAAAAGTTTATTCTGGTCCTAGTTACCCCAGTAAGAAATATCAGCCCCTGTCTAACCCAGCTAAATGTGCCAATACTTTCAGCACCATCTAGTCATGTCCGAGGCATTGAGACTTTGTGAAAAACCTTGTCACAACCAGCAGGAAGAGTAGGAACCAAAGGAGTAACCACAGGCCATATATGCTTGGGAAAATCTTATCTTTGATATGCCATGAAGTACAGCTTTCCTTATCACCACTGACAGTTCATCTGAACAGGTCGCATGATGGACCCATTGTCACAGGTCCCAAGTCCCTGCTGGACCCAAGCTCGGTTCTGAGCAAAGCACGTCACGTTCCCGATTTCAGGACTGAGACATTTTCCCAGTCATTCATGCTGCCATGTCTCCAAAGTATTCTTGTACTTCACAGCTGCACAATTATCAAATGGCCCTACCTTTTGGAAAACAAGTTTTAATATTTTTTTCCTGGTTACAAAATTCTAGCCAGTTCCAGGTAGTTCAACGTCAACTCAACTCAAATCTATGCTTTCTTTAAGGCACTGTGTTGCAGATGTTGTTGGGTCATGTATACAAACCCAAATCTTGTTTGGTTCATAGTACCCACATCCCTCTCTTTGTAGCTCTGGAGGTCCAACCTACTTCAAAGACCAAACCAGTCTGGGTCACAGGCATTTTGAGTTTGTCTTTGTAGTCTAAATATCTTACATTCTCTTGGTAGGATCATGACTGACAGATCTGTGAATATTATTTTTAAGATTTATGTCTGTAATTACTGTTTTTATATTCCAGACTAATTTATAGCATCTTAAATAATGAATTCTTTGTTCTGGCCATTTCTTTATGAATCAAGCACAATCTCAGC
This sequence comes from Pteropus alecto, assembly GCF_000325575.1. Lineage (NCBI taxonomy): Eukaryota > Metazoa > Chordata > Mammalia > Chiroptera > Pteropodidae > Pteropus > Pteropus alecto. The sequence continues at coordinate 6,150,010 of NW_006435837.1, read as the reverse complement.
TAATCTCAGCTATACATGAGATATCCTCTGGTTTTATAATCCTAGACTCTTAAAAGTAAACCTATTTTTTTGTTCATTCAAATACATTTCCTTTTCTGGAATTTGGGGTGATTATAATGGTTTATTCAAAATATTCTATTAAAACAACACCTCCCAATTTCATAACATCTTAATAAAGAAATTTAATCTCCCTGAAAACAATTTTTGGCATTAAAATTCACTATATCCATTTACATAATTATAGGGAAAGCTCAACAAAAACTACTAATCTACTTAACTACTAATCTACTTAATGAAAGAACCTCTTCTGACTATATATTCATGTTCTAACGCACTTCTTGGTGAAGTGCATTAGAACATGAATATATAGTCAGAAGAGGTTCTTTCATTATCAGATTGTGTTACATACACTATTTCTATAACAAATCTTATCACTCTCTCCCCATCCTTTCCCTTTTTGTACATAGTCTATAAAACTTATACTATTATAAATTGAATTAACTAGGGAGCAGAGATTTAATATATTTGTAAAATGTAAATTATAAATAAATCCGTGCCAATGTGCTATCAGCAAAGATCTTAACAGATCTACGTTACTTAATAAAATAAACCTACTAATAGTTTAAGTGAAAACGGGTAAAGCTTAAGTCTCAGAAAATAATAATTAACTTTAGCAAATCTTTTCGTTAAAATCTACAAGTATTTTTTGGATCTACAAATTCAATACAATCCCTATCAAAATCCTAGCTGCCTTTTTCTTTTTTTTTGGAAATTAACAAACTGACCCTAAAATTCATATGGAAATTCGAGGGACCTATAATAGTCAAAACAATAGGAAAAAGAACATAGTTGGAGAAGTCACACTTTCTGATTTCAAAACGTACTGCAAGGTTACAGTAATAAGGCAACGTGGTACTGGCATGAAGATAGACATACAGATCGAAGGAATAGAATTGAGACTCCAAAAATAAGCTCTTACATTTCTGATCAATTGATTTTTTGACAAGAGTGCCAAGACAACTCAATGGAGAAAAAATAGTCTTCAACAAATGGTGCTGGGACAAAATGCAAAAGAATGAAGTTGGGCTCCTACCTCACACTATACAGAAAAATTGCCTTAAAATGAATCATAGGCCTAAATGCAAAAGCTAAAACTATAAAACACTTAGAAGAAATCATAGAAGTACATCTTCATGACCTTGGGTTAGGAATGATTTCAGATATGACACCAAAAACACAAGTGACAAAAGAAAAAGCCAATTGGACATGATTGAGATTAAAAAGTTTGTGTTTCGAAGGACACCATCCAAAAAGTGAAAAGACAACCCACGAAATAAGAGAAAGCATTTGCAAATCATATCAGAGTGGTATCCAGAATATGAAAAGAACACTTACTACTCAATAATAAAAAGACTAAAAACTCAACTGAAAAATGGGCAAAGGATCTGAATAAACATTTCTCCAAAGAAGATCTACAAATGACCAACAAGCACATGACAAGGTGCTCAACATCATTAATCATCAGGGAAATATAAATTTAAAATGCAATGAGATATCGCTTCTAACCCACTAGGATGGCTATAATCAAAGAGATAGACAATAATAAGTACTGTCGAGGATGTGGAAAAATTGGAACCCTCATACACTGCTGATGGGAATATAAAATAGTACAACTGCTTTGGAAAAGTTTGGCAATTCTTCAAAAAGTTAAACATTGTGTTACCATACGACCCAGCAATTTTATTCCTAGGTATATATACCCAAGAGAAATGAAAACATACGTCCACATAAGAACATGTACACAAATATTCATAGCAGCACTATATCAAAATAATCAAAAAGCGGAAACAAGCAAAATGTCTATGAACTGATGAATGGGTAAAGATTTGGTACATCGGCTTTTAGTGTTCTCCAAGCCAATCCAACGTGTGTTGTGAGGGGCTTCCCACACAACATCAAGCAATCCTCAGACACTGGCAGAGTGTTAGAGAGCATAATTAATTCTGACACTGTCTACCGGAGATAGCATCAGATCCACAAGTTGAGGGCTCTGACCTACCAGACTGCCCCCTCCCCAACTTCAGCATTAGCAAGCCCAGGTTGTTACGTCACCTGCGCTCCTGACCACACTGCCTATAAATCAGAGGTTCCCACGACCTCCTCTTCAGGTTCGATTAATTCACTAGAGCAGCTCACAGAATTCAGAGAAACATTTTACTTACTAAATTATTGGTTTATTAGAAAAGGTATAACTCAGGAACAGCCAGATGGAAGAGATGCATAATAGGGCAGGGTGGGGAACAAGGGAGCGAAGCTTTTATGCCCACTGCACCACTCTGCCAGCACTTCCACTGTGTTCACCAACCCAGAAGCTCTCCAAATACCGTCCTTTTGGGTTTTCTGGAGGCTACATTACATAGGCAAGATTGATTAAATCACTGGCTATTAGCAACTTATTTATCCACCAGCCCAGCCCCTCTTCCCTCCCCTGAGGCCAGTGAGTGGGACAGAAAGTTCCCTCAAATCACATGGTTGCTCCTGGCAACCAGCTCATCCTTAGGTGTTTTCAAAAGTCAGCTGTTAACTAGCAAAAGACACCTTATGTCTCTCATCACTTAGGAAATTCCAAGGTTTTAGGAGCTCTGTGCCACAAACGGGACAGAGGACTAAATATATATTTATTACAAATCACAATATCACCTCAATGCACTGGAATATTATTCAGCAATAAAAAACAATGAAGTACTGATGGGTGAAACCTTGAAAACATTATGCCAAGCGCTAACTGAAAGAATCCAGTCATAAAATACCACATAGTATATGGTTCCATTTATACGGAATGTCCAGAATAGGAAAATCTATAGAAACAGAAAGTAGATTAGTGATTTCTTAGGGCTGGGCAGGATGGAGTGGAGTGGGAATGGGAAGCAACTATTAATAGGCCCCTCCGTTTCTTTTAAGGCTGTCGAAGAGAAAAACCACATGCCCAAAATGGCGTCGTTTGTGCTAACGTCCAAGATACCTAGACTTAATACCTGACCTGATTGCAGTTTTGACCTTCACCAGAAATATAATCTTAATCAACCAGTCTAGAATTTTCTGGTCAAGAATCAATAAGGTAACCTGTCATGTGGGCCCCTTCCATCCCCCAAAGGAAGATGAGGCGATATGCATGATAAAATCCTTTCTGTACCCTTCCCCCCCCCAAAAAAAAGACTAAAAATAGTCCTTCCTTTCCCTTTGCTAATAGCTCCCATGCTGTACCCTTCTTCCTGTAAAAGCCCCATTTTCTACGACCCCTCGGAATGCCCTTCTGGTTGCTGGATGGGATGTTGCCCCATTCATGAATCGCTTAATAAAGTCAATTAGATCTTTGGATTTACTCGGTTGAATTTTGTTTTTTTAACAGGGTAAATGAACATTAGATTGTGATTATGGTAGCACATCTTGGGAATGTAACCCAAAAAATTAATTATACACTTTAAATAGGTGAGTCACGGGTATACAAATTATATCTCAGTACAGTTGTTAAAAAATAAAAGTAATTTTCATCCCACCTCATGCCAAAATTCATTATGAAATCTGAATTAGGACATCCGAATTAAGAAAGTTTTATGAAATTCCTTTTTCCCCTCAATAGTTTTGATCTGTAACTGAATATTTTGTAACTGAAGTGGCTGCTAAATTGATCTTATTCCTCTCCCAAGGGCAAATTTCATCAAATTTCCCTTTGATAGTTCTTTCCCCAATAGAGATCAGTACTCTTGTACTTAAAAGATGCAGTCCCAAATGACTCTTCACTTTATCTCCTGGGCAGCAAGCTGTGTTGCCACAAGAAACCATTTTTCTTTTGATTCAAAGACTTGGCCAGTCTGCTTCCTAATATCCTGCTCAGAGAACGTTTCTTTACTTCTGTCAGGAAAACTTGTGAAAGACTTTGAAATGGACCCCCAGAAATTAAGTTATGGGTGTCCTGCCTCCTGCACCCTTTCAAGTTATCTGATTCTATAGGGACTTGTGCTTTTTGATACCTTTGAGCTATTTTACAACTCTGTAAATTGCAGAAAAATGATAATGATGTAAATGATTCATATCCATTGAAATACAAAACTACTGCATCCTGAAATAAAATGGATTATTTATTACGAGTTTTGCAACTATTTCTAAATTCTCGTGTGAACAAAAAAGGAACAACGTAGTAAACCCCACAGGCTCAGTGACTTAAAGTAACCACACAGGATGATCATGAATTCCTAACTGGGTAGGCAGTGGTGGGTAGTCACGCCCCAGGCCTACAGCTTCCTTAGTGAAGGTCGGTCTTTACTTCGGTGAGTCCTGTTCATTGTTCTTACGCATCCAGGTAACATACCTTTGAAATGTCAGAGTAATTTTCTTTCCCAGACCCTTAGACAGCACAATGGCTGGCGCCAGAGCACAAGACCACAGAACTCCTCACTCTTCTCTTGTTGCCCACATACCATCTCTATGTGCTGTAAATGTTAAATGTTAATTCTCCTGTACTTGCCAGAGTAAAAGAAGTATGTGTTGCTACATTTTGCTTTTTATCCAAGCCTGGAGCTTTCCCCACTTTGCTTTCTCCTGCCTCCTTAATCTACTACCGATGGATTTCATATAACCTACGTTAAGTTTTCTCCTTTGAGTCTAAATGTAAAAAATGAGCTGCAAAACTGCATTCACTGGAACATTTTCTCAAACCATTGATATCTTGCTTCCAGACACATCCTCAAAAGTATGGCTCAATTACATTCTGACAAAATTTTTCTATAGGTTTAGACGTTGTTACGTCAATACCTGGAAGCATTCCTAATTGCCTTTAATGTGCACTCTTTGAATTCCCCTTTGAACTGGTCGTAACATCTTACTGGTTCCCTCAGTAATTAATGAGATAAATGAAATACTTCGTATGTGTTCATTGTATATTTGTTATGAGTCCTGATTTTAACATTTGTCTAGAAAAGTATTCTTTAACACTTCTACTTTACACACAGTGTAGTGTGGTTTGGTTTCCCCTAAATTAGTCACTAAGAAAGTGACAGACAATAAATTAACTAATAATTCATAGTTCGGTACTAATAACAGTTTTAGTACGTCATAGATATTAGCACAATACCTAATGTATGGTTGATGCTCAATAAATTTTTGTTAGATAATCCTTTTTTTTTTGCTACACATCAGGAAGTCTTATCTATTGTCAGGGGAGCCCCCTCATGTACAGTCATTTCGCATCTTCCCAAATCATCCCTCTCTGTGATGCTAGCAGAGCCTTTCACCAAGGCCTTCACACACAGCAAGTCTGGCCTCTATTTGTACAATCTGAGGACTTCCAGCCTTCTTCTCCAGCCCCATTGTTTTCAGAGAGTCTCAGTAAAAATGCGCCAACACCAGAGAGAAAAGATGTCAAAACAAACAACTCTGGTAATTGAAGAACTCACCTGTCAGCCCATCCTCCAACTCCCCAACCTCCACTAGCAGGGATGGGAGGGGGTAATATTTCCCCATCTAAGAACTTTGTGCCTTTGGTACGTTAATTTCCAGTCTCCTTGAAGGTAAAGCAGTTGTCCTTAAGAGGATCAGTGATTCACCTTTTCCTCATTCTTGGCAGATCTAAGAGAAAAGAGGGCAAAGGAGGTGAATGCATAACCATGTGAGGTGCTAACTCCATTATGAGTGGAGCAGGCTTACGATTATGGTCAGTAAGGAAAAGTCTATATTCCTCATCATCAAGTTTTAACCGTATTCTGAGAACTAAGGCTTATCCTTGAAAGATTTGTTTATTCATTCATTCAATAAACATTTATTAAGCGCTTGCTAAGGGTCTGGCACTTTGTTGGGCAATGTAGAAGATGCTGAAGGTGTCCTGCCCTAGGAACTTCCCAGAGGTCACCTGCAGAGAATTCTCTTACAGGCCAATGACGCTCAAGGAACACTAAAGAAATGGGCTTACCTGCACATCCCGGAAGTGACAGATGGAAGTAAGTTGATAAGGACCCAACTTCCTACCCCTCAGGGGGCTGTTCCACAGTCTCTCAGAAGGTCCCCAGAGGGTTTGAGCCTCTGTTGCCCAAAGTAGTATCCCGCTCATCCATGCACCTCTTAATTAACTTCTACCTTCTCTGTCTCTCTTCCTGGAATCACCTCCCAAATAGGTCACCTGAACCCAAATCCTTGTCTTGGGATCTGTTTTGAGGGAAACCCAAATTAAGACAGGCAATGTCTGAGTGCATGTGTGGTCAGCCAATATGCACCCTACTGTACTCTTCTATAGGTGTAGAGTGCCCAAGACTTCCCTCTGGAGCCCTGCAAACTGAATTAACTCAGACTAGGGGCATGGCCTGCTGGGGGTGCGGAACCCTACCATCTCCCCCCACACAGCTTACTGTTGACATTGTCGCGGCTTTCCCATGCAGCCAGCTTCACTAACATCACTTTTCTATTCCACTGTCTTCACCAGCATGACTTTACTATTCCGAGAAATCCTTGCCTAAGAGGATAAAAGTCACAAATTACTTTATTGCTTGTTCCAGAAACCTTCCCCAAGCAAATTATTTAAATGAAAATCAAACTGTTCAACTCTTCAACAGACAGCATCAACAACTTTATTCTCCAAGATTCTTTAAAACACTCAATTCGAAATCCACCCCTTGCTGTCTCCGCCAAACTAAACTATCATATCATGACTCTTACTCAATGTTAATCAAACATCTGCATGAAAGGCTCATTTTCAATCGGCTTCTAAAACCTCATAAACATCGCAACATAGCCTTTCCTCCTAAAGAAGCTATTTAAGACTCTGTTGAGGTACACACTTCCTCACTACAGGAAGAATAAACTCAGCTTTGTCTTTATCGACAGGTCGTTTCGGTGAGATTTTCGGAGAGCAAGCATTCAAAGGGGATAAAGACGAGGGTCGGAGGGGCTATCCTTGAATAAGACCATCTCCTGAGTAGATGGTAGATGTTCATTAAAGTTGAGCCTTAGATTGTCATGACAGGTATTAGAAGGTGGTCTCTCTGATTTGTAAAGACTCAAGGTCAGGAAAGCAAGGTTAAGAACTATGGACTATGTTGCATCTCCAAAGGAGGCCTAATCCCTGAATACATTTTCCATAGACCGTGTGAAATAAGGCATAATCGATACGTGGTTTAAAAGTCCTTCCTTAAAAAAATCAAAAATATGAATAAGAAAATGGCAATAACTACATACTATCAATAATTACTCTCAATGTAAATGGATTAAATGCTCCAATCAAAAGACATAGGGTGGCTGAATGGATAAGAAAACAAGACCCTTACATATGCTGCCTACAATAGACTCATTTTAGATCAAAAGACACATACAGACTGAAAATAAAGGGATGGAAATAGATATTTTATGAAAACGGAAATGAAAAAAACAGCTAGGGTAGCAACACTTATACCACACAAAATAGGCTAAAACAAAGGCTATAACAAGAGACAAAGAAGGACTCAGTAATCCCACTTCTAGGTATTAATTCAAAGAAACCCA
>NW_006435837.1:6122798-6141669 GCF_000325575.1 Pteropus alecto | reverse complement strand
GGCATTCTGTTATGAATACATCTATCTATCACCTTTACTTAAGTCAAACTGTATTTTACGTAATAGATATAAGAATTAAAAGTTTAGATTGTTCCATCGGGTAGTTCTGTTCTAATGATTGAGAGAAAAATGTACTAGTTAATCATGAATATTAATAATAATATACTCTATAAGATTTTCTGCTTCGCCTAACCACAGAAATTTAACTCCCTGCTACCTTAACCACAAAGTATAATCAAATGCCAAAATAAAAAGTGTAAAAGTTGTACTCAAATCACAATAAAACGGAACAGTGTCACACCGCCTCTGAGTCGACTGTCTCCCGCGCCGACGCCTTGCCCACCTTCGGGGCCCCCTGGATCCTGTTGTGGCACCAAAACACTAATTCGAAAAGACAAATTCATCTATATATTTATTGCACCATTACTTACAATAGCCAAGGTATGGAAGCAACCTAAGTGTCCATCAAAAGATGAATGGATAGAGAAGGGGTACATATCTACAATGAAACATTGCTCAGCCATAAAAAAGAATGAAATCTTGTCATCTACAACACATGGATGGATCTAGAGGGTATTGTGCAAGTGAAATTAGACAGAGAAAGACGAATGCCATATGATTTCACTTATATGTGGAATCTAAAAAACAAAATAAGTGAACAAAACAAAACAGAAACAGACCCAAATCTAGAGAACAGTCTGATGGTTGCCAGATGGGAAGATAAGTGAAGGGGGAAGGGATTACTAGATATCAATTGGTAGTTACAAAGTAGTCACAGGGATGTAAAGTACAGCATAAGGAATATGGTCAATAATACTGTAATCACTACGTATGGTGTCAGATGGGTACCAGATTTACCGGGGTGATCACTTCGTAAGTTATATTCATATCTAATCATTATATTGTACACCTGAAGCTAATATAATATTGTATGCCGGCTGTAATTGAAAAATGAAAAGTTAATTAAAATGTTTTCAAGAGAAAAAGGGGGGAAACAAATACATAAATAAATAAATAAATAAATGAATGAATGAATGAATAAAAGTCCCTCCTTCACACGGTATCATTCCCTTTAGTATTCTTTGACCCAGCAGGAAAGCCTGATTCACCTACACGTCTCGGTGAGGAGGTGCTGTGAAGGGAAGTGAGAGACAGGGTCCCAAGGGGAGGTGAGTCCTGACCGTGTCCCGCTCCTCCTCTCTGAGGACACTTTGGTTAGTGGCAGCAGTAGAGGCACATCAAGGAGGACTGCAGCCCAGGCCATGCCCAGCTGTGGCCCATGATGGCACAGGAAGTCACACAGCCCTAGAGGATAACAAGAAGGGACGGAGGGAGCCTCCCTCCTCTGTCTGAAATGTACCTGAGCAGCACCATCCAATGGAAATATAACATGTGCCACAATGCAAACCATATATGTAATTTTAAATTTCTTGTAGCCACATATTTTAAAAGTAAAAAGAAACAAGTGAAATTAATTTGTCATGTATGTATTTTATTGAAATAATATATCCGAAATATTATTTTGAGCTATAATCAATATAACAATTATGAATGAGGTACTTTCCTTTTTTTTAAGTCCTTGAAACCTAGTGTGTATCTTGCACTTATAGCACATTTCAATCCAGAGTAATCACAATTCAAGTGCACAATAGCCACCATGTAGCTAATGGCTACAGTATCGGATAGTGCAAGGCTAAGGCACGGTGACCCTGAAAGAGAACAGACCCTTGGATAATAACCCCTCATTCATTATGTTTCATTTTGCAGCTGAACTAGGACTCTCTGTAGAAATCAGAGACCAAGGCCAGCAGAAGTGGCCGTGGAAGAGGAACAAGGAACGAGCCGGAAGCCAGCCCTCCTCTTAGAGATAATTGTGTGTGTAGCCAGCCCTACCGTGTGGACCACATCTGCTGTCTCAAAACCCAATTTGGATTCTTACTTTCTACTGAGTCAGGAACATGTTGTACTACCTGATCTCTTTTTCCCCCTATTATTCCTTCTATAAATTTCTCCTTTAAAATAAGAAAAAATGTCTGTCTTATCCTGCTTGCTGTGCTGTGAGCAATAAAGTCCTTTGTCTAATGCAGGGGTTTTCTGACTTCTGCCAGCATTCATGAAACTGTGATAGGCTAACTTGTTAATTTGCAAGAAGGGTAAAATCCCAGACTCTTGACAGTTTTTGACATTACCATCCCATCCTTCAGTGTCTAACCAAGGTCTAACATCCAAGGTGACTTTACTAATCTCTCAGAGCTCTTAACACTTCTTATTTCTACTCAGCCTTTAGCATTTACCATATATATATTTTGTTCTAATTTTGTATCTGTCTATACTTTAACATCTCCAATTTCCCCCACACATACATTGCTCCATGCATAATATTTATTAAAATGTTTTCTTATTGACTGATTGATTTGTGTCCCCAAAATGTGAAACATCAGAGAACTTTTGCACCATGCAAAGATGAAGTCCTGTGTGCCTCCTTCCCACCTTCAGATGTGATGATGGTTTCCGTCCAGCTCTCCTCCTCCCTCTCCCATTCCCACTCTCCTTTAGTCTCCTTTTTTCTATTGTCATTTAATTCACCGATACAGAAAACTTTGGAAAGAGATTGCACTAATGTGACTAAAGTTAACATGCAGAACATTAACCATTCTATTATCGTGTTGATACTACTATGCAATTTTTAAGTAGTCTTTGGAAGGCAATTAATACCCTAGGCTGTGAGTAGCACTTTTTAGAAAGCTAAGAGGGAATTTATGTGCAGTTTGCCATCTTTTCCCCATCCATTCACAGGACCAGAGGTAGCAGCAGCTAAAGTGAGGGAAAAAACTCTCCACATCCAGTAGACTACTGGGAGGTCTGAATTCAAAAGACTCAAGAAGAGATAAGGACTTTTATTATTCTACAGGGAAGGTGAGTTGTCCCTGGGGAGGTGGCGGCACTCGATGGAGAAGCTTTTAAAGAGAGAGAACTTAAGGAGAGTTCAAGAACAAGGGGACATCCACATGAGACAGGACAGCCACATGACACATACTCAAATGGCTTCAACGGTGAAGATTTCACCTCTATGCATAATACGAAGGGACAAGGGAGCCAAACCAGGGTCAAAATACCTGATCTCAATCCCCAACCCCGCCGGTCTCACGCCATCCCCTAACTCTGTACACTCGGATCATTTCCTAAACCACACTGAGTAAAGAACTGCTCACATCTTCATAAAGGTTCTGTGGATATTTAGCTTGGGAAAGACAGAAAGGGCAGGGCTCAGAATGGACAGATGCTGACCCCCCTCCATAGTCATCTGAGGGTCACTGGCCCACCATCATGGTGAGGAGTCTCAACCAGCCAACTTAAGACATAAGACTACCCTCCCCAACCTTTCCCTTCCCAAGAGGGTAGCTAGATACCCACCCTATGGAAGAGAAAGTAACAACAGAGCCAAAATCATGTCCAACCAAGCACCAGCCAAGTTAGAGTATATCCAGACCCACACAAGTCACACCTTCCTGACGGCAGGTAGCTCCGTGGTGGAGGAGTCTGCATCGGGCTTGCTCAGCCTGATCTCATTTGTGGTGAACGTCTGACTATACAGCGTCCAAATCCTTTTATGGGGAGCCCTCTGATGGCAGGTCCTAACCTCCCACCGCAAAGTCTAGGGAAGTGCTGTTAAGCAGTGAACTGTTTAATTAAGCTGACACTTTTCCATAACAATAGAGAAAGCACTAAATTCATATCAGTCATCACAAAATAAAAACAATTCGTCTATAACCTGGCACCAGTCTGCAGACTGCACTTTGAGAAGCATTTCCTCTCCCAGCATTCTGCTAGCTGTGTATGTGCACATGACCTAAATTCAGCAACCAGATACTCCGACCTGGTCTTTGGATTTTGAAAGAGAGAAACAAAGATGCAGAGATGATTTAGAAGCTATACATGGTGGTGTGAACACTTTCAAAAGACCAGCAGTAGTATTAGCATTGAGAGTCCATGCGTAGCAGCAGCATCAACAGCTCAGAGCTGAGGCAGCAGTGGTACACTAAACAGTCCTGACACCTGGGATTCAGTTAGCCCTGTGGCTTTCTTCTGGGGTTACTGGAGACTGAATCAGACTTATTTACAGTCTTCTAAGTCTGAAACAGGCATTGACTGAACAGGTTCAAATGAACCTTCGACGAGTTCGTAGCTTGCCAGCAAGGCAAGATATACATCCTGAAATAAACTTACACACATCTATTACATTTGCATAGCTCCCCATTCATCACCCGTAAACATCCCATACCAAATCCATATGGAAAGAAATCATTATCAAAAAGCAAACTGTCTCCATATCGACAACACCTCATTAATTTCTGGCTGGATTCTCTCTAACTTGTATGACTAACTGTGATTTCTTTTGTCCTTTTTCTCCTTATAATCATGCCATCGTATTTTACGTACATAAAAATGCCTTGTTTACTAACGTCTAACTTGTAGATAAACAGTTGGCTTGACTGAGAACTCTAGAAATCGACTTCGAAGGGGGCTAACAGGTCCCCAACCATTTGGTGCCAGAAGATCGACTGCGAAACCCTCCCCAGAAACCTTCCCCAGAAACCCTCCCCAGACCTCCGCTTGAGCAGCTCCAGGTTGCTTATCGGAGCAGGCTCTGAAGGACAACGTGCTGACTGTACCCGAAAAGAAGAGCCCCCACCCCCCCTTGTTAATTCCTTTGTTTTACTCGCCTCCCAGCCAGGTGGCTTGAGAAACAAGCCAAGGCCGAAAAGACAAAACAGACAACCTTGGGCACCCCTCGGCCTCCAGGATGCAGCCTTCCTCCCCCTGGGGCTTTGGAATTTCTCCCCCATCCTTTGCTCAGCCCTGTTCCTATGCCCCCTGCCGGCACTGGGGCAGCTAGACGGCCTTTGTGACAGCAGTCGGCCATCTTCTCAGGATGCCGGCTCTCAGAACTGCCAGGGCCAAGACTGGCTCTAATCTCAGCACTACACCCGCCACCACGCTTAAAGCAATGAAGACTTTTACGTAAACCCCACCGGACGCATTCTTTCCTCTGAACAAACAAAAGGCGTGACTTTATTGCCTGGATACATGCATCTTAGTTTTCGAGTCTCTTTCTTCACAGTTGCCTCCTCCAAAGGATGAGTAAAACCTCTTCTAGATAAATCCTTTTCTTCCTGCTCGTTTCATGGGGTAGTTATATGAATTAAAATTTTAAATGTATGTAAAAAGACTTTGTAATCGTGTACAGCACAAGCATGGGACAGGAAATAATAGTAATTACCAGTTACTCAGAAGCCAACAATAGCAGCATCCCTTCTTCCTCCCTCTCCCTTTCCCTCCCTCCACCCTAAATAATTCAAAGCAAAAAGCAGTAATCCATCAAATCAACGGCCAACATAGACACCACAAGACACAAAATACCAGGAATACAAAAGACCACCGTCTCCTGAGGCAGTACATAGGTCTGAGATCAGCCTAAATTCAGGGCAGAGCCATGGCCGTGGCTTTGTAAAGCTGAGTTCCCGTTTCTTGCCCCATTTCTACATATGAGATAAGCTAAGTGGTGAAAAACAGCGAAGTAAATACAATATGCGGAGCTATCAATGAAGTATGTTTTGCATTGTTTCACAGAATATCAAAATTTTAAATGTCATCAAATTCACTCAGATAAAATATTTTAAAATAATAAAAGGCATAGTTTTCTTTTAGAGAACAAACCCGGCTTTTATCTACACATCTCAGCTTTCGAGGGTTGCAGAAAGATATGTCCTCAAGTTTTGGCTTTGCCAGGGAGAAAACAAGTATGGCCATAGAAAGGACTATCCTTTTTCGAGCACAAATTATGACGTGTGCTTTTTCTTTTTTTATTTTTTATTTTTCATGCCTACGGCACCTGGTCTTCCTAGTTGGTCTCCCATCCAAGTACTAACCAGGCCCGACCATGCTTAGCTTCTAAGATCAGACGGGATCGGGCGCATTCAGGGTGGCACGGCCAGAGACTGACATGTGCTTTTTCATCCGTTGACTCATTCCTCAATACACACAACGGTCCTAAAACGATATTATTATTCTCAACTTAAACATTAGCAAAAGTGAGGCTCAGAAAAAGAAGTAACTTTCTACAGGTCTCTGATGCCAAAGCCAAGACCAGATAAATGGTGACGAACACAGTGAGATGGAGGGACAAACAGGAGGGGGATCACATAGAACGGAAGTGGGAGCAGAGGAGGTAGTGAAGTTTTGGGGTGTGGGTAGGCGGAGGAATTTCTTACATGACTGAAACAACATCAAACAGTAGAAATAACAATCTAGAAGACCTCCCATGCCATACTAGTAGCAGATGCTGCCTGCACCCCACCGCATATCCCCCACACTCACCAACTTCCCTGTGCACCAATCTGGCTTCCAGCTGCCAGCACCTGCCATCCTCTGGGTGCCAGAGCAGCTCACTCTGCTGCAAATGTTGGGGGATTAGCATAATCCACCCCCCACTCCACCCCCTCCCCCTACGTCCTCCACCAATGACTGACAGGGTGGGTGAATGAACACCCAGCGACCTGGCCTCTCAGGAGAGCTAACTCAGAGGTATGTGTTCTCTGGTGTCTCCCCCAGTGACACTGTGCCCAGATCGCCCACAGTAGTCACTGGCTTAATGACAAACACTTTACTGGCTGCCTCCTTTTCCGTCTCACTTCTCCAATTTCCAGTGGTGAGTTGGGACTAACTCATCAGTGAACTATTCGCATAGAATCTTTGTCTCACGATCTTCTTAAGGGGACCCACATAAGGAAAACAACCTGTCCTATGAATTTAGAACAATGGCAAACCTATGTGAGAATCATCTAACTCCAATAAATTCATTTAAGAAATTGTCTAGAAAAGAGAAGTTACTAATCACCCAGTTTCTGGGCTGCACTAGCTAGTGGGTACTCTGCAGAAAGCAGGCCGCACCTCACCCTGTCCTATCTCTACATTCTGGTCCTTCTAAGTTATTTTCAGGAATCCCCAAACGTGGCTCGCGCACGCTGCAAACAATCAGTCGAGTCCCTGCCACTTCAGCTGACTCTGCCCCCTGCCCACTGTGAAGGTCACCATCCCTTCTTTGGGGAATCTCACCATGCTAAGGTCACGCTAAGCTCCATGCGAAGGGGAAAAAATGTCCTCCTCCCCACCTTAGTCACACTTTGCCACATGGGCATCCAAATGGTACGATTTGTGCTGCAGAGTCACATCAACCCTCTGGGGAAAAGCCCCTCTGGGATCTGCTCTCTAACCACAGGCGGCAGCCGTGAACCCATGATGTCATTGTAGAGAGCATCTCCAAGACACCACCATGCTGCCCTCCCCCAAAGGCTCTTCCCATTATCGTCCCTGAGCCCCCTTGTTCTTATTCCTCCCCAAACCCTCTGACAACAGACCGGTTACTGTAGGAAGGAGACAATAGAATTAAAATGTTAATTAAGCCACATTGAGAGACTGCAATATGCTAATGAGCCCTGCAGCCAGGCCAGGACACCTGCAGAACAAAGGAAGATTTCTGCTGGGATTGCTAACGACCCATTTCCCCACACCTGTGAAGGAAAACGAGGAACCAAGAGTCATTCCCTAGGGCTAAAACCTTGGGGAACCTATGCATTAAAGGCTGGGAAGTGGCAGCAGGCCTTTCACTCTACGTATTCTGACCTTTTCATGCTTCATACTCTTCCCCTTCCTCACTGTATGTCCTATCAAAGGAAATGGGTAACAAAGTCTTTTAAACTATAACTCACAGGAACTAAAGAATGATACATAAACTGAATTCCTCCAACACTCAGGGTCTCTCTCAGTGCCTTTACTCTGTCCCTCTCACTGTCGGTCTCTCTGTCTCTGAGAGGAGACCACACTCTGTCTGTGGAGTGTCACCCCTTCTTTAATAAACTTTCCTTTTGACTCGAACTTTGTCATGTGTGTTGAATTCTTTCCACATTCTCCACCAAAGGAACCTTTTCTCTCAGTGCAGGGCTTGGTCTCCCCGTCACTTGGGGAAATTCGCCCTGTCCTGCGTCACCTTGCTGCCTCTTCCCAGGTAGATACATACACATCATCCACATTCTCTGTCTTTACTCAGTCGACCTCAAAAATCAGAGCTGAAGTGATTTTGGACACTGAAATCAGTTGGATGCACTGATGAATTGGTCTGATAATTCCCATCATAAAACCAACACAATGACTTTCATTCTGTTCTGTCTGAAATCTTATAACCTTTCCTAAAGAACACCGGGTACCTTTATTTGCCCTGGAAATTTTGTAAAGAGCTTTGGTCCAAACTCATAAACTGACCTGATTAGACTTGGATAGCTAATGGGAGAAGTCAGAGGTCCAGAAGTTTTGAAGTATCTCAAGCAGAGTACAATTGGACTGTTAAGAAAAGATCAAGATGTAACGAATCGAACGTAGGAGAACATAAAACCAGAAAGATGTAGCTCAAATGCCACATCCTCTTTAAATCCCACTCTGTTCCTTGCACACATATACGTATGCACACACATACACACTCATGCACACTGGGATCACGCATTTATTTGGATAGGCACATAGCACTTGGCTTAACGCAGGCAGGGTAGCATGCTGGTTCTAGTACTAGACTCTGGGATCAAATTCCACATCTGCCACTTACTATTTTTATAACTTGGACAAATTACTTATCCTCTATGTGCCTCAGTTTCCACATGTGAAAATGAAGATAATAATAATTGTTTAAAGTTCTAATGAATTACCTGTTTTTAAAATGCTTAAAAGAGTGACTCACAGAATAAGCACTTTATATAATGGTATGTATTTTGCTATCTTCTGCCTTATTTTAGTCACCTGTGCTTTTTGTCATTTCTTTTCTATGACATTTTGACACCAGAGGACAGGGATCACATCCTCATACTGATATTTCTCCTGTGAGGCCTTGCATTTGCAAGCTGCTTAACAATAAATGCCCACACAATTTGATATGATTTAGGGTCCACCCAAACTGAGGCCTTCTTCAGCCCTACAAGGACTACTTTTATCATGGCATGAAGCCACAATGATGAAATTAATTCAATAAAACAAAAGTAGATAGGAAAGGAATTTGAAATAATATGCAAATGGACAAGAAAGATGAGTGGTCTACTGAGTCTAATGGCAGGAACAAAGACTGCCCCTAATAATCTCAACGGTGCTTGAGGAGATCCTTGTATTTCTCACAAGATCAATTCAAACTGAATGCTCATTACAAAACGAAGAGGAAATGAAAAATTCAAAAATCCATTAAAGCATAAGAAACATGTACATTTTACATGTACCAGGTAGAATAAGCTCACCTAAACTGATCAAAACTGCAATCTCATACACAAGAATGAATGAAATACATTTGTTGATTCCTAGCGGACCACCGCTACCACCCACAATGATAATAGCTATCAGTTAAGAGAAAATAACATAAGAATTTTAGAAGTTGGGAGAAATACCAGGCTAGGTACTGGAGGAGCTCTTTGAATATGATATTATTAATAGTGAATTTTAGTGAATAAACCAAGTAACCTAATCTTTTCCATTTCAGATTTCACTTGCAATGAAATGGTCTGTGATGTGGAACAAAGTCTTCAATGCCTGAACATAGAATTAATATTTATGTCTTATCAGAAATGTTACTTTAATTCTGAGTGAAAATAATTATCTTTCTATCACCATTAATACATCATTCAAATCTCTTCAGACATTCGTGAATTGCATAAGCAAGGTTTGCAGCTTAGAAAACTACTCGTAAAATTTCCTTAACCAAGGATCTAATCTATTATGACCAGCAAGTTAAAACAATCATGAAGATTAGATTGTAACCTCCAAATGTATTTACCAATAATGAAATAGCATAACAAATTATCTGATCCCCTTATGTTAAAACCCACATATGGCCGTGGACATTAATTAAAATCCGAGAAATACATTAGCCATGAATTAACTTAATCAGATGCCTGGATGCAAACATGGTGAGAAATATTCCCTCTTCGAAGAATAATTTGTAAAAAGTAGTTTATATTTGAGAAAATAAGTTGATTGGCTTATAAACATATGTCTACTTTCTTAGTTGCTAAGACCATTTTCCCTCATAAATTGTGTACACGAAAGACTTTGGGATTGAAGGGGAGCAGAATTTGCCACCCCAAAATATGCCCTTTTGGCATAAAAATTATTTGGAGCTGGTTATTTTTAAGAAACGGGGGACACAGAGAAACTCTAAACACTGAGCCGGAGGTTACTCTTTTGTAAGATACATTTACACTTACCAGGGCAATCTCCATTTGTAAGAGTGTCTCCCTCTCCGCACCAGGAATAGGAGAGTGACTCTAATCTCTAGAAACTCTTATCAAAAGAGAAGTCTGCATTACAACCTTACTATTGTTTACCGTGTTTTGCTAGTAACCACTCCTAACTGCCTCCCCTCCCCCCAAACATCTTCTTTTGTCTTTAGCCGGAGGTGGTGTTTAAGGTGGCAGCTTGGGCCATTTCCGGGAGTTACTCAGTTTTCCTAGGTCTCTCCTAGGTATACAGGAGGGATCCATGTTATTAAACTGCTGCTTGTTTTTCTCCTGTTAATCTGTCTTTTATTACAGGACGGCGTCAGCCAAGAACTTAGAAGGGTAAAGGGAAAATTATTCTTCCTCTCTTACAAGATAGTATTTACTCCATACCTATGTATTGTATCGGTCAGGACATTTCTGGTCGCAAGTGATAATAAAACCAACTCAAACTCATTTATATTAAGCAGGTAAATTATTAGCTTGATTAATTAAAAAGTAGAGGGAAGGAATTCTAGTTTCAGTTACAATTGTGTCAAACAGTGGCATCAGGGCTCACTACACTCCACGCCTTGACTTTCTAACATCTATCACCTTTTTTTTCATATATACAGTTTTTAAAATGTATCCTCCCACCATTATGCAATTATTCGATGTACCACCAAAATTGCATTCACCCCCTTCCCAAAAAGATACACCCCCAATACCAAGTCTCACTATTATATTCAAGATACCTGCGTGATAGCTCCCAGGCAAGTCTACCTGGAGCTCCTTGTTGTCTGGAAGTCTATGGGTAGATTATTTAACCACCCCCAACAGAGCCAGGATACATAGGCTATGCGCTATGTGGAGAAGAGAGTGGAAAACAGGACCACTGTTAGAAAAACAACTCCCATTTGAAAAAAATGGGAGAGGAGGAAAACACCACAATGATCATGAGCAATATATTTTACTTGAGAGGACTATCAATCAACAAGTCCCTGCTGTAGAAAATCAGCTGCCTCTGGTTTTGCTCTCTGGAAGAAGGCCCCTTACTCATTGTCCTCTGTATCTGCATCTGAGATGGGCAAACGTATGAGTGTCTCCTTTTAGGAGACAGTGCCTTTTAGCAGCTTGATCCCCATTGTTACAAGTTTGGGAGCGTGAAAATAACCTTCTGGGTTAAACAGGAGATCACAGGCCTTTGCTACTGGACTTAGGGTTTTTCTGTCAATATAAACTCCTTAAAAGCTTGATAAGTTTTTCCTTATATTCATTTAGTCAATTCTCTGAACCAAAGTCAGAGATATTGACAAGTTATAGCACATGAATTTAGACCCTAACCTAAGATTTACTGTCTTTAGGTAACAAATCTCAGTGCTCTGCCTCGCATCCAGCCTTCAGCTTAATGGACTCCATCTTGACATCTGATTCAGGAAAATGCAAAATAGTAGCAGGATTAGGGAGGCGCAGCTACTCTGTGTCTTCAGGCTGCATGTTCTAAACCTTCATCAGGTGGAACATGTACTACAGAAAATGCCCAGAAGGGGCAGGAATGTGGAGCATTTCCCAGGCCCCAATTTCATTAACTATTTTGTTTCTTGACTCTTCACTGTAGCCTCTAACAGACAATTTACTTTTTCCAGTCCTGCATAGGTCACGATGTTCCAACTCTCACACAACTTCAAGGTTGGCTGCAAACAGAAAGATTTCTAATAGTAAATTTTTGAAATAGCCTCAAGTTGAGATGCTTTTCTTTTTCTTTGTAAGAACTACTGGAAACCACAGAAAATCGCCAGCATATTCTAACATTTTTATTTGTTTTCCTACCAATTTCCCCAAAGCTTCAGCCTTGGTTCATATAATGTCTGAATCCTAAGATGCCATGAGCAACAATTTAACAACTTTGCTAACTCAAATCAGAAACTGCCAACTTCTCTGCTAGGGTTAAAGAATCCCCATAGCTCCGTACCCATCTTGATCATCCATCTTGATTACACCTCTTGGCTCTGTCACTCATAGTCCTGCAAAAAAAGCAACAATAGGTCCAAAATGGAGTCACTTGTGCTAAGCCCCACAGCAGCAAACCAAGATTTAATTGCAGTTCAACCACTCCCAGGAATAGACTTTTAACTAGTCATTCTGGAATTTCCTGATAACCATTAGTGAAATAATCTGCATGATAGACACACACACATGCGCACACACACACACAGCAGACACACACACACACACACACACACACACACACATACACATCCTTCCTCCAAAAGAATGTGGCTTTGCCTGAAACAACCTTTTTTCTTTTACAAATAACTTCCTTGTCTTGTCCTGTTTCTGCCTAGAAAAGCCTTTCATTTTGTACAGCTTCTCAGAGTTCCTTCCTACTTGCCAGATGGAACGCTGCCCGATTCAAAAATCATTCTATAAGCCAATTAGATCTTCAAGTTTTCTCAGCTGAATTTTTTTAACAGTTCCCATTTACCGATACTCACGTTGACTCTTACTCTGGGCAAGGTACTCAACGAGGCTGATCAGAAACTTCTAAATCCCTTCTACACCATCACAAATAGTTCCTTCTCTAATTCAGCTCCCCGCCTCCATTTCATTTTCCCATTACAAAGAAACATTAGGGAACCCAAGAGCCCTCAGTTTGGGGACAGTTCTTGAAGACCAACTTACTTTTTCCTTGCAAAATTTTTTTCTAATTTTCTCGTGCTCACATTCTTCCCGCCACCCCATCACACAACATCTGCATTTAGGATTCTCCATGAGGTCTCCAGGCAGCAATCACTGTATCCCCTCTCCTTTCACCACCCCCAATCAATCTCCCCACCCCCCCACACACACACACAAAGTAAAACCACATTTTGTCCCTGGTACATACTGGCCTATTCATTTCCTCACACATAAATAGATATGTAATATGGTCATTCGGAAGTCAAAAATTCAGTCAAGTTCTCTAAAATCGATGAGACAAAAGGAGATTTTTCCTTGCCATTTTAAAATTATTAATAGGTAACTGTTGTGTCCCCAGATCTAATAGAGTTCTCAGCAAATCCTAAATAGTACCTTTCCTTCTAAGATATGAATAAATAGATAGATAGAGAGGGTTAAATATATGCCAAAATAGCAATGATTATCTGTATGTTGTAAAGATAATTTTAATTTTCTTCTTTCTGCTTTTATATATTTTCTAAATTGTCCGAAGTGACTTTTGTCTTGTTTTTGTAAAAAGGTAAAAAAGGTACAACATTTTTTTGAAAATTTAGTTAGCAAAGGAGATCTTCTTGAGTCATAGAAATGTTCTAAATCTGGATTATGCTGATGGTTGCACAACTCCAATTTTACTAAAATCCATTTAATTTTATACTTAAAATAGATTAATTTTATGGCATGTAAATTATATCTCAATAAAGCTGTGAACAAACAGAGAACTTCCATCTGACTAAATTTAAAGGGCAGTAATCCCATTAGAATATCCATATAACAATCTCACAGAGTATGGGGAGAAAATAGCAAGAGGTCAGATGAGAAAGTGACGTGGACAATGAAAGGAAGAAAGAAAGGCAAGAAGGGGTGGAGGAGAAAGAGAGAGGAGGAAGAGGAGGGGGAAAGGAAGAAAAGAGGGAAGAGAGAGAAAGAAGTAGAAAGAGAAGGAGGGAGGAAAGGAGGTGGGAAGGAAAAAAGAGCTTGGAAACTAAACAGGAGATGTCCCACTACAGCATAGCTGAAGACGACCTAGCTGTACAGCTCATCATTTCCGCTTAGTGGGATATATGTGGTCCGTCAACATGGTGGTAAATGAACCTTTCTTGGCCCTCCAACACAGCAGCAGAAGGTGGTACTTTGAAGACGTTGATATAATTTGGAAAATCTACCACCAATTCTGTCAGAGTATCCCAGATATAGCAATTTTGGCATTGTGTCTTTGAAAGTTTATATACAACAAATAAAATGTTAGTATGGTGTTGGTGTACCACATGAACACAAACAACTCAAGTTTTTGTTTTTACCTAAATATTTGTTTTACCAAAGCATTTGTTTTACCTAAATGAAAAAGTGCTATCTTTGTAAAATTTAACATGACATTTGTTGACCATCTGTTGGATACAATGAAATCTGCTTTCTATTTTGAGAGCTATAGAGATGAACAAGTTACGGTTCCTGTTCTTAGGAATTTACAAGCAAATAGGGTGGATACATTCTATTGCTATACTTTATGAAAGAGGTACGGCTAAAATTTTGCAGAGAATTTGAAAAGAAAGAGACAAGGAAGCACCTTCCAGTCTGGGAAATAGCCTCCATGAAGGTACAGAGGATCGTGGATTGAGGATATTATTAAGAAATGGTAAATCATTCGGTTTGACTGCACTCAAGCTTCATAAGCAAGTAGTGGAAAACATGTAATGAGGAGTTTGAGTTCCCTGTATATATAAAGTGGATATAGTGAAAATATTCAAAGTTATGTCTTTAGTTCCCAGTTTTTGTGAAGTGTAAGATGGTGTGGTAGTCTTAAAGATATGTTCACAAATTCTTTGATATGGATTTTGCATGTGGAAGGAAGATTTGTCTTCCCAGAAAGAGGACAAACTGTGATGGCTTTAAAGATACATCCACAAATTCTTCAATATCCCTCTCCTCAAGAGATGGAACTTTCTTCCACTCCTCTTGACTTTGGGCTGTATTTAGTGTCTCTCTTCTAACAAATAAAATATGGCAGAAGTGATAAATGTCACTTTCAAGATTAGGTTATAAAAAGACTGCAATTTCTACCTAGGCAGGGTGCTAACTCCCTCTATGGGAGAAGCCAGTTTCCATGTGCTAAGGCAGCCTGGTAGACAGGCCATGTGGTAAGAAACTGAGGTCTCCTATGAGTGAGCTTGGAAGTAGATATTTCCCCGCCAAGCCTCAGATGACTTCAGCCCTGGATAATATCTTGATTACAGCCCGGAGAAAGTCCCTGATTCAGAACCACCCAACTAAGCTGCTTCCGGGCTTCTGACCCATAGCAACTGGGAGTCTGTCATTTTAAGCGGTTAAGTTTTGGGGTAATTTGTTATGCAGCAATAGGTAATACAAAGGTTTAGAAAGAAGAGAGATTGGAGAAAGCAAAGAGATCAGTTAGGAGAGTTGACATTAGGCAAGGCAAGAGACAATGAAAATGTAAATCAGAACAGTAAATGATAAATATAGAAGAAGAGAATCTATGCTCAGGGCCTGATAGACATTTAATTGACAGAATTTATGAGCTGCTTTATTTAGGGATGAGGGGTAGTCCTGAGAAAGATAGATGCTATAAGGCACATTCCATGTCCAGTTGAGATGGCCTGGGAGATGGTAATGTCATTAACGAAAAGTGAAATACAGAAAAGACAGCACAGGAAGAAGGAAATGGTGGGTTGATTGTGTGCTGCCATGTCTGTGTGTGTTTGGGTTTTAAGCATGTTGACTCTCATATACCAGCTGATACCAAGATATCCAAAAAGCTATTGCAAAATCATACCTGGAACACCAGGGACAGTCGACTCAGACTATGAAGATTCAAAGTTATTAACAGAGATGGAGAAAAACGATCCACACCTTGAGGAGCGAGGCTCTAAAACACCTTCCAGACTTTCAATTCTGTCATTGCCTGAAAATAAGGGAAGTGTGTTCACAACATAATAAAGGTCCAGAAGGTCCAGTGGAAGGGGATTTGGAAGGCAAAAGACTGAAATGGGTAGAAGAAAAGTATAGCAGATCCTTCCTCACTGAGATAATTTGGGCTAGAAAAATCCTTTCTATACATATATCAACAAGGCTTTCTTTTTTAAATTTGTTTGTATGTGCTACAGGGAATGAGGAAAATGAGAAAAGAAATGCTTTGGGACATTTAGTCCCACTACTAACAAGGTAATGGCATAAATAAATTATTTAACAATAACCTAATCAAGAAGCCAGACTCAGAAAGTAAATAAATATGCATGACTTTCCTATGACACCTGATATCATGAACAGTTTCCTATGGAAGTTTATTTCGCTTGCATGAAAATATGCATTTATATATTAAATAGGATATATCCAGACAGCCAATTTATTCATTTAAAAAAAAATAACAATCTGTGACTCTTTAAGCCAATATTTGAAAACGCAACAAAGATTCAAAGTTAATATAGAGGACTCCAAGGAAAGAATTTAGCCTCAAGGAAAATCGTACTGCCAGAACTGGAATGATAATGAGCTGAAATTAAAATTTTTGTCCTTGCATTAGTTAATGCATTTAGACAGAAATGTTGCTTAAAATAAATTTATTTCAGTGCTTCTAATAGCCAAATGACTGTCTTTCTCTGCCTCTGCCCAAAGCAAAGTCACAAGTCCCTTAAGTACCCTTCTTTAGGTCAAATAGCCTTACGAGTTCACCTTCTTGGCACAAGGAGTTTTGTTTCTCTTTTGCTTCTGACTCTGCAGTCAGAAGTGGTCACGTTCATACTGGAAATCTGGTGCATCAGACCATTTCTGCTTCAATAGCCAAGAGTCCCTCAGCATACTGTGCTGGATTCAGGGAGCTAGATAATTATGGATATTCCCCACACTAAAAACTACCATTTATCGGACAATTTTAATAGGAGACAGGTGCGGATCTCAGCTAATTAACTGTGCAAGAAAACCCACATTTCTTTATTGTATTTAAGTCGACCTAAATTGGAAAGAGCCTTCATTCTTGCTGACTGGCAGGAAATCCAGTCTTAATCATTTGTTCCCACCTCCTCTCCCTTTCCCCTGGCCTTTAAAATATCCCAACACCCAATCGGTCATCAATCATCAAGCTGCAGTGGTCACAGCTAAAAAGTTCAGTGACCTATGAGTTACAATTACTTTCTGCCTCCTGGATGCATACATCCATCAGTGAGTAATAAAGGCCAGAGAAAACCCCCTTGGCCCTAGAAGTTGACTCAATTACAGTGCCATAGTCTTGTTCTAACCCATATGCTACATCTCAGACCTTTGCCTGCCTCGACTCCACACTTTCATCTAGAAAAATATCTAGATTCTTAAGCCCTTGTGGTCATAATGAAGAATGTAGATAACTCCAGGCTAAGACCGTGGGAGCTGAGGCAAAACTGACTGAATATAAAGGACAGAGTCAAGGAACCAGCCAGATCTATATAAAGGCCCTGAAGTTCATAGTCAGGATTAGGTAGGGGTCATGAGGTAAATGAGCAGTCCAAGGGTGGCTGCCAGAGAGCTGGAAAATGTCCATTGGATTGAACAGTTAAGATGGTCTTTTGGTCACTTTGATAATTTCAGAGCAGTAATAGGAAGGCAAATCTGATTGAAATAGACTTAAGAGTCTTTAAGAAGTGGGAAATGGATACAGCAAGTTTAGTGTTTTCTTGACGGGTTGATTATGTGCTGCCATGTCTGTGTGTGTTTGAGTTTTAAGCATGTAGACTCTCATATACCAGCTGACATCCACACCAAGATACTCAAAAAGCTAAAGCTATTTTCTTGTGAAAATGTGATAGCTAGAAGTGATTTGGAGGGTCTGCCAAGCCTTGTTACAGTTTTAAGATAAAAGCAACTCGAGTATCTATAAAGGCTAGAACGAAGGAGCCAGGTTTACCATATAAGACAAAGAAATATTGGAGGAATGCATATCTTTATTCTAGTGGAGATAAGAGGAAAGGGACTCAGCAGAGACAAGGGACAAACAGAGAAAAGAGTTTGTTTGTAAAAGGAAAAAAGGACAGGAGCGTCCCCTATGAATACAAGAAAGGAGGCAAGGGTGGGGGATGCCTTAGGTAAGTTTGAGGTCACGAGGTCAGGAACTTGTGGGAGCTTGGACCTCAGAGCCTCATTTTTCTCTGTGTAGTCTGTGTAAGACAAGGTCATCTGCTGAGTGATGGAGTGGACAGTGGGTTTAAAGCATGAGGCACAAAGATTTTAGTTTTGTCTACATTTTTATTTTTACAAATACATTACACTTATTAATTCTACTTACTAATTCTAATAGTTTGAGGATTTTTTTGATTTTCCAGATATACAATCATGAAATCTATAAATCATAAATTTATGTTTTCCTTCATAAAAGGCGTGCCTCTTATTTCTTTTCCTTGTCTTATGGCATTGGCTACAGCTGGGCTTACATTAGTTCTTTGGCCAGGGATTCCCACACCGTGTGAAGACTGTAAATTTGGACTCCACACCTTTATGATACAGGCTTGGGGTTTTAGTTTCTCCAGGAGACATTTTTCCTCACCCTAAACTGCCTATGGGACAAGATTACTTGTTCCCATTGGCAGAGGCTTCTAGTTACCCTTACACACAGAGTAGCTTTTCTTGTGGGGCAGTTTTAGTCTAAGATTCCAATTCCAGCTCTACATCTGACATAGATCCAAGGACACCTCTCCTGGGTGGACAGTCCTAGCCTCCCATGGTCCTCCTATGGACCTAGCCTAGAATTGTCTGCTTTCTTTGTGATGACAGCAAGGGCGTAGGAACCTGGATATTTTTCTAGCTTGTGCACGTTAAACTTTAGCTCCTCTAGCTAGGGGTTTACATCCAGTCCTCTGGGCCACCAGAACATCAGCCTGGATGCTATG
>NW_006435837.1:6105899-6122421 GCF_000325575.1 Pteropus alecto | reverse complement strand
CTCTCTCTCTCTCTCTCTCTCTTTCTTTCTTTCTGGCACTTGCTGACTTGTCTTTCTTATTTCCAGTTCAGCTCCGAAATTATACCTTTTTAATCAACACTGTGGTGAGGTGGGATGGGTGTCAGGGCCGTGCTGCTAGTACTCTAATGGTCCCTTCATCGTGCAAATCTGCAAAGTTAAATAGTCTTTAGAGTCACTCTTTCTTCTCAACAATCCAGGCGGAAAGATGGAGAAAGCAAGGGTAGCATTTATCCTAATCCGGGCTTTGTAGGACCGGCAAGACAGAAAGACAAGGAGAAGAGGGCATTGAGGACACTGACGGGAGAATGTTGAAATAAAGTACTATAAAGTCTGTACTGGAGAGGGAAGGAAGTGAGTCGAGGAAAGGAAAGGGTAAAGGGATTGAGTCATTGAGATAGTAGAGCAGCTGTTCCAGGAATAAAGGAGAGCAAGAACAGGCAAGCCAGGAGATGCTCAGAGGAGGGATAATGGCGCTTAGACCTTAAGAAGATTGCTGCGAGGTGTCAAGACCATGGGAATGGCTTACTGAAATGGAAAGTGGGCAGAGCCTGCTGGCATTTGATCCTGGCAGGTGATGCTTCAGCTTTTGCCACCTACAATCTTGTCTTCCAGACTCAGATCAACCAATTCCAAGCCTCAGTCATCCCTGTAAATTTTATTTAAGCCAGTGGTTACCAAAGTGTGGCCTGGGAGTCTCTTGTTTACCTTGGAAAACATCCTCCTCAGTTTCTTCATTTCTAAAATGGGGATATTAGTGGTTTCCACCTTGCAAGGTGGCTATGAAGAATAGATGAGGCAATACATGTAAAATGGTCGTTGCTGGGCCTGGCACATAAGAAATGCTCAGAGAAGTTAAACCGCTACTCAGAGATGAGGAAAGTGTGCTGCAGAAATGCAATCATTGCTTCGGTTCTTAAAGAAAAAAGAATGGCTCTAAAAACTTCATTTTTTTTTACCTAAATGAAAGGCTATTTGTTTACCGCGAACTTTAACACGAATACTAAAATCTGGTGTTCATACTCTAAAATTCAACCTTTACCTCAGTTTCATGGAGACTCAAAATCCCTTCTGTACAAGACATGACCCCACACCCAGGAACATAGCAAATCTCTCTGCACATGCGCACATGCTGATGATGTTCCCCCAGTTCTGAGGAAGGATACTTTGTTTTGGTGCATTATCAGAGAGTCTCGAGGTTGGTGATATTTTTTTATCGCTATTGTTCCTGCTGTTGAATTATTAATTATGATTTAAATTCACCAACATCGATTTAATTTGGGAAGGGTTTTTTAGCTAACTCTGCAGTGGATGGTGAATCGCTTTGCAGCCATGACAGTTGGGGCCCATAGCATTCCAATCAATGGACATTTAAGTGTATATCCATTGAATTTTATGATTCCCTACCGCCATCTTGGTATCTCTGCCGATACTGAGAGGGAATTGTAATTAGACAAGGCTGTGTGTTTGAGACACACTAATCTCCCCACCAATACTAAAGAGCACATATGTGGTGATTTCTTACATCAAAGTTTTTGCACATGTTTAATTTGGAAATCTCATGCTATATAAGTCAGAAAGGCCCAAGCAGGTTCAGAGAGAAAGTATACTAGAGGTACAAGGTCACTTTGATTCTTACCAAAATACTAAGGCCACAGACACCTATAGTTAGTTACCTGGTGGCTGAGCTGGGCTTGGAAGTCAAAGTTTGTGACTGAGGCTCACTTGTGTGTCCCACACTGGAGCTTGAATCTTGGAGCTGAGTTGAACTGTGATGTCTTGCCAACGTAAATAATTGCTCAGCTGGTAGAAACCTCAGGGGCAGATAATTCTATGTCCAAAAAAGAAAAAAAAAAAAAGACTTAGCAAGTTCAAATCCATTCTACCATATAAATTAGATAATTTCACAGTGTAGGATAAGAAACGCTGCTTCCCATGGCCTGTCGGTGACTAGGCAGTCTTTTGCAGCACTATCTTTTATTTTTTGGAGCAAAATATCTTTTACTGAGCACTCACGGAATCATAATCCCATCTTCCAAAGAGTTATCTCCAAAAACATAATCAGCTGAAGGAAATTGATCTCTTTGCATGAATTAATTTTGCAGACAATTTTTCACGAACACCTCCATTGAAAGCTAGCACTAAATGAGATACACTTACACTTGTAACCACAATTCATCTTGGTTAGTGGGCATTTTTGCCCTCTGGGAGGGAATTTTAATCTTCTGCAGGTGCAAAGCCACTTGAGAATGAGGAGGTATGTCAAAATGTCAACAAAGAAAAAAAAATGAAGAGAATAAAAGAAACCAATTTAAACTAATACAAAAACAGAGGGACAATGAGAAGCGCTGGGATAAGTTGCCATTTGCAGGAAATTCAGGGAGGCTCTACCTCCGTGATTAACTCTATGCATTATCCCCTGACCTATGACCTCTTTGCCCTCCTACTTATTAATTTCTTTGCTCATTGTTCTGATATCTCCTTACAGAAATCAGGAATCCCACCAAACAAGCAAACTTACTAGGAAGATCTAGAAACCAGGTTGTTAAATTCAGAAATGCTCCCCTGTCAACTGATAAATAGCTGCTCCCTCCCACATTGACCTGACCACCCCAGGTTTAGACAGCCCCAAACATGTTGCCTGGGCACTCGGTGCCCACTGGTTTTCCAGCTAGCCCACCACAACTGCCACATGCCCACTGTTGTGTCCTCCCAAGCAGAGAAGGCTGTCTTTAGCTGCGAAGATGTTACCTCAGTCAACAGTATTGGCATCCAGTGCACAAATGCTCAGTGTCCATCTGATCCTCAAGGCTGTGGCCCACATTTCCAGGCTCATACTCCTTTGGATTTTGTCCTTGCACTTGGGGGAACTACATTCTCTGCAAAGTACCAACAAGGTTATTAGATATTTTGAACACCACCCCCGATTGAAACCATCTCACTACTTTATTTGCTACAAAACCATTCTGTCTGTTTTCCTCAAGCAAACACACACCCTCATTCCCTCATCCCTACATGAAAAGTCTACATGAACTTTCTGCAATGGCCGTTTTAACAGAAGAATCTGAAATTGCTTCTAATCTCCCCGAGGTTCTCCTCATGCCTGCATTTCAAATTAGATGAACTTGAACATGTGTCCCCAACAAAAAAAAAAAAAGGAAAAAGAAAAGATGCATATTATAATTTTAGTTGTCACTGATACCGCAATAAAGCTGAAAGATATATGTACATTTACAATGAGGGGGGAAAAGGTACATGAGCAATTTGGTTCTCTGAGTTCTCTTATTCCCTCCCCATCCCCCACTGGCTGCAATGCTGTGAAGAAAAAGTCCATTTTATTAAATATATTAATAGAGGAAAGTGGAATGGCATAAACAATAAACCATCAGATATTTAATTAAGACCAAGCTGGTTTTATTAAAGATAGTGTGCCACACAGATTTAAGTAATTATATGTTTATGGAATCCTTTCACCTCTCTCCATAATTTCCTCTCAGGTTGGGTATTATTGGCTGTCACAGACTATGGCTAAATATTATAATCTTTCCCCACCCGATTTTCCCTTTAAGCTATTTCATTTTTAAAGTCTGATTTCACAGACTGCAAGGTGTTTCAAGAACAGACTGGTTGGGAAGTTATAGAGTCTATTCTTTTCAGAGATTCTTTTCTTAAAAGTTTAACATTAATATCTTGTTTAACAAAGTTAAGATAAAATTAAATATCTCTATTCTAGAGCAATACAAGGATCAGGGATGGGTTCTTTTCTGATCATCTCCATCTTCTTTTACATCGCTTTAGATCGATGTTTTAATTTAGCCTTGTTTCTATGTCCATATTAATATTTTTATAGTTATTTCACAGTATCAATATTTTAGATTTGTCCATCTGTTTATACATTTTTTTAATCATCACTCCTTCTTGCATCTTACTCCGTTCTGGATTCAATTTACCTCTTACTGAATTATATACCTCATAGCTTTTTCAGTGAAAGCGTATGAATAGCAGATTTAACTTCCGTTTCTCTGAAAATCTCTTTCTTTGACCCTCATTCTTCACTGATAGCTTAGTTGAGCATAACACTCCGAATTAATCACAGTTTTATTTCAACATGACAAAGATTCCACTGTACTCTGGCTTCCTTTGTTGCAGCTGAGACATCTGCTATCAGTTTGTCTTTCTTTCATGGGTAATCTGTTTGTTTTTTCCTCTCTGGTTCCTTTCAAGCTTTTATTTCATTTGCCATTTGACCACTATGTGTCCTTTTATGGATTTGTTTTTTTAGTTATTTTACCCAGATTCAATTCTGCAAATTTTTTGGCCATTATCTCTGCATACTTATTTTCTACATTCTCTCTCTCTTATCCATTTCTACTTCTGGAACTTCCCCTAGGTATGTATTTTAGAAGTCTTCATTTCCTTTTCCATCTCTTTTAACCCTTATTTCATATTTTCTATCTCTAACTCTCTGTGCTACTTTTTAGGGAATTTATTCGGATCTATATTCTAGTTTACTGTTTTGCTCTTGAGCAGTATCTAATATGCTGTTAAAGTTGTCCATTAAGACTTTAATTTCAACAAATATATATTTCAATTCTATAAGTTCTATATATTTTTTAATTTGCCTAGTTATCATATGTAGTGACTTATTTGCTTGTGTTTTCAATTATTTCATTATGTCTTAGATCATTTTAAAGATATTTTATGTTTATCTAATAATTCTGGGGTTCTAGTTATGTTGTTTGTTGTATCTGCTAAGTTTTGCTCTTAATGGATTTCTACTATTGTTTGTTTGTTTTATTTTGAATTATGAGCTCATGTTCAGTGGAATTTTATCTGTGAGAATTATACATTGCTTGAGTTGAAGGTATGGTCCTCTAAAGAGTGTTTGTCAGGAACCCCAAGATATTATCAGCCTGGATCACATTTCTTGTCTATGTCTTGAGTTGGGGATTCTCTTTTTACATAGGTAATATAAATTCAAGGACCAAATTACAAGAAGACATGCCCCTAGTTATAAGTTCTCAAGAGAATTTGTTTCCTCAAAAGAGACAAAAGCAAGATAGACAAATACTGTTGCCCTGTGACAGTTGATAATGACACATTATCTTTTGTTAAAACTTTCATTGAGTTTATCAAGGCTTCCAGGTTTATAATTGTTTGGTTCCATCTCTCTACTTTTAATAGACCCAAGGCCTCCTTTCCTGTTCCAACATGGTCTTTAAAACTCAATTTCCATGGTCAGTGGGACTGGCAACCTCACCCCACCCTCCTTCACCTTCCAGAGACCATCCAAACCTTCAAATTTCTGTTTGTCAGTCTTGGGTTGAGGAATGGGTTTGTTTCTCTTTATTTTTGTCCCCAAGGATTTCTTTTACATTCTTGTGAACTTGGCTATATATTTAAATTAAACTTAGTTATATATCATCCAGTATTTCTTGTTGTTTTGAACTGGGAGTGTTGTCTCATTGACTAATTTGCCATAGTGTCATAAGTAGGTTTTTATGCTCGTAAGTCATAATTGGGTCTCAATTATAATATTTGTCTGAGGAATAAAACAAAATTTACTTATATAGGGTTTGGTTCAAACAATATCTCTCTACCCTCAAAAGAGATTTGCATCTAAGGGAAAGTCAAGAGTAGGTACTAGATTGTACATTTGGTCAATTATATGAGAGATTAGCAATCCGAAAAATTTATTGAACCACCACATTAATCTGATACAACTATAACTTCAGTTCTTCTGGTTATTTTAACTCAACATATAATATACTTTTAAAATGTAGTTTTTTGACACTAAAATATTACCATAACTATCTTTGAAAATAACATAAATTTTATTGCTGAGCAGTTTTTTATGTAGTACAACTCCCAAACTATTGTTTCTCCTAGACAGTAATTTTACAGTGACTTCTATTTGCTCTTCATCTACAATTAATAGGCAAAACTGTATTTCAGAAATAGTTTCTTGTTGCAACCATTGCCCAGAAATTTACTAAGTTCCTGACATTGTATTCAACGCAAGGTATAGGGATCAAGAAAGTCAAATAATCTCTGACCCCAGGAACACTGATATGTAATAATAACAAAAGCAGAAATAGTGATGGCCCAAAATAAAAACCTTTTTATACACTGAGTTTCAAACTAATTTGCTGCAATATTATTCCTATCCATATACATGTAGAAATGTTCCCTAAATTCTGTCTCCTGGTGCAAGGTCAGTTCATGGAGGCAGTAATCCTTATCTGTAGTCTTTGCATAAGATTTGAAGTTTGATGGTTTCCAAACTCTATGCTCAGAGGCAACAGTGACAAATTCAAATTAATGTTTAAACACTTGGGATTCTTTTCCCTTCTCTAAAAATATCAATAGTATTTTTTAATCACTACCATCTGTTGGGCAAACATTATGTGACAGGTATAATGTTAAAGGCATGTTGCCTCATCCTCACACAATCTTATGCTTAGATGTTCTTCCTTTTATACAGTTTGGAAAGGAGATCAGAAAGATTAACTACCTTGTCCCAATCACGATGATGCTTCAGATTTGTCTGACTCTTAACTATTCTGCCACGTTGGTCTGTGCTCCACCCCCATTCAGACATCTGACACCAATGCCAAGAGGAACAAAGATAGAAATTTGACCAGGATAAGGCTATCAGAAAAAAGATTCGGGCTTATTCTTAAAATTATTATTATTATTATTATTTTTGCAAATAAATGCTCTCATTCACTCAAAAAACATTCATTGAATACCAATTGTGTGCCTGACTTTCTTCTGGCAGTTGATTGATTATTAAATTAAAATTGAAATGGATCCTATTCACTGGATAACTTACCATTTTACTAAGGAGGATGAAAAGGAGGGAAAATGTAATTTAGAATATTCTCTTTAAGTACAGCAGGGAACTCAGTTTGAATCTAAATTTTGTTCACCACAGAAATTAGGTATATTTAAGTGGGTGGGAGGTAGATTAGCAGATCCTCAAGCATTTATGAAAATGTGCCTTTTAAAGAAACTCATTCTAAGGGAAGAGAATCATAAGGAATAATTTGGGCACTAGGACAATAGACATGGTCAAAGGAGGGAAGTCTTCAGACTGAGTTGGTGAAGCAATCCTAGAACCAAGGGTCTGAAGCAAAGGAGAAAGTAAAACCCATAAGAGCTGAACAACCAGGTGTCAACCATGGCAGTTCCATTCATGGGCAATTGCCCATGGATTTGGCAGCAAAAGGAGACTGGGCCTTCCCGGCAGACATCCCCCTGCGTGGGACTTGTGCAGCTTCAGGACAAACCTCAGCTCTGACCTCATCTTTGGAAACCACCAACGGTGAACCAGCTGCCATCTGAAGCACTAGCAGTATGAAGAGACTTTCCTGTAAAGCACTAGAGCAGATAGGAGATAAACGTGGGTCCCCCAAGGCGGCCAAGGGAGCCAGCTCCTGGAGCCTTCATGAGATACCTCCATGAGACTCCCAAGACCATCTGGAAGGAACCAGAAAAACCAGAGTTCCAACAGAGTGCTGGATGTGGAGGCTGAGCTTTAAGGGTGAGATTTAAGGGTGCGTTTATTTTCTGCCAATTTGTATTAAACAGATTTGTAATGTTGCAGTGTGAGAAGATCTGACTTTACGTGTGAAATAATTCTTCTATATACTTTTTTTTAATTTAAGAATCTCATTAAAAAAAAGAATCTCATAATTCCATAGCTGCATGACCAAGTGAATTTCATATTGAGTTTATCCTATTGTCAGATGGCGCAGCCACATAAGCTATTAACCAGAAATAATATTCTTATTAGAAAATTTACCTGAACGATATGGGTTTTGGATTACACAAGGTGAATGAGTTTTGTCACTGTTGTTTGACTTTTTCAAATTCCAGGCTGGTATGGCAGGGTTGCTTGGGTTATATAAACAGCAGAGACAGAGGTTCATGAGTCAGATATATCCATTCCAGTCAATGAAAAAAGTGCCTTTTCTTTTCATTCTAATAAATTAATATCTCATTTTCTTACACCATGGCATTTTCTCAGAAGACTCCTGAAAATGAATTAAGTAGGGATTGCATTTTTAAGCTAGCTCCTGCAGAGATTTATCACCTAAGTAACCATTATACTGATGTGGCTGTAATATTTTTATTTTTCAATTCACTGGTGATTACATCAATCTATTTTTCATCTCTCTACAGGC
This sequence comes from Pteropus alecto, assembly GCF_000325575.1. NCBI lineage: Eukaryota > Metazoa > Chordata > Mammalia > Chiroptera > Pteropodidae > Pteropus > Pteropus alecto. The sequence continues at coordinate 6,114,214 of NW_006435837.1, read as the reverse complement.
TTCATTTTGTCCGCTTACTCAGAAGTCACCAATGGCCGTAAGCAGCTCATGAGTCTTTTGTAAAGATGGTCTTCTGAAATAAAGAGATGGTGTGTGCTATTATGGATTTTTGTTTTTATCGCAAAGGTAACTATAGTCCTTGAGATAAGCAGGCGCTGATAGCAAGTTCTGTTTGATTTTTGAAAAAGGCTTTGGGATTATGTTAGTAATCATGGGATATAAAGAGTCAGACCTGCACTATGCACTGTGATAATCATTAACTTCATTGGCTATTGACCACTTTCGGGGAGCTAGTCTGTGTTGAGATGTAAAACATACACTGGACTTCAAAGATTTAATATGAAAAAAATGTAAAAGTTCTCATTAATAACATTTTATGTTCATTAAACATTGAAATAATAATAATAGCTTAGATCTATTGGGTTAAGTAAAATATAGTACTAAAATTGATTTCACCTGCTTTTTAAAATTTTTTTTAATGAGACCGATAGAAAATTTAAAGATATACGTAGCTCACATTATATTTCTCTTTGACAGCACCGAGTTAGATGTTGCCATTGTACCCCCATCATTGTTTTTTTTTCTCCACCTTTATATAGAGGGCATGCTGGGGCTGGGAAATTTATCACTTTTCCATTGGTGGAGGTCCGGATATCTCCAAATATTTCTGAATATTCACGGGGAGCGTGTATATGCTTCATGCTTTTATCCCCCTCAGAACATAGTACCTTTTTCCATCTCCCCCCATCTCTAGTTTCAGCCCCTTATGAACTCACGCTCCTAGATTCACAAAAAAATTCTTACACACCAAAAAGAAAAATTGTTTTTCATGGACACATGTCTTTCCTTAAGGAGACAGATTTCTAAGAAGTAATTTAGTTCTCCATCTTCTCAACCTCTCTCACCAGACTCAGCTCTGGGCTATTCACTTGCTTAACCAAAAATCGCCTCCAAATGTTTTCCCCAAGATAAATTCTGCACCCCACCCCATAAGATGTGAAAAGGGCTGCCTGCCAAAGCTAAAGAAGCTCCCCTCATTCTTGGCTTCTCCCACTACATAGGCTTGTTAACACCTCGGTGGGCAGGATCTGGACGCCGTGAGACGTGCTGTAAACATGTGTGTTTACCATGACTGGGGTTTGCTTGTGCAAGCCTTTTTGCTTACTTACATGCATTTTGCAACATCTGTCTATATTCAAATAGCTGGTTGTGAACCGTTAGCTTTGATGAAATACCCACGCGTTTAGCTCTTCTGTGGGCCAGGCATTGTGTTAGGACAGAGAGATGTTGGAGACCTGGGGACAGGCTTTGTCCCTTCCTCCCTCTCTGGGTACTTCTGCCCAAATGAGCTTCCACTGAGCTGCACAGACTATGGATATGCCTGGGGTGGAGTGGCCATTGAAGGACGACACCAGAACCCCCTCAGCTGGCACCTAAGCAGGGGCAGGGAGGTGTCTCTAGGCAGGTAGATCAGCAATGTGGATGGCCCCATGTCACCCTGTGGTTACAAGGAGAAGAGGACCAGGACAATGAGGAGCTTCAGTGATGACTTTTTAAACATTCGATAACACATATTAATGTAAACATTTTTTCACTAACTTAAATTTTTTCCTCAGAAATGGCTGTTTCCAGGTTTGAGGCAGGAAAGAGATAAGACATCATGCTGAGTCAGAAAGCAAGGAAGGTTTCAAGGATGAACAGGCAGGGTCCACAGGACACAGAAATTAGCTCCTATGGTCTGAAGTCATAAACATGTGAAAATTAAGAATAATGGACTCTGGTTCCACTCAAGATGGAGTAAGGGTCTACGGCCATGCTACCCTGAACACGCCCGATCCTGTCTGATCTCGGAAGCTAAGCAAGGTCAGGCGTGGTTAGTACTTGGATGAGAGACCACCTAGGAAGATCAGGTGCTGTAGGCGTAAAAAATAAAAAATAAAAAATAAGGAATTGTAAGCTGACAAGGTCCTTGCAATCTGTGTGTAAGGACACTCTAGTCCATCACTCCCCCTGATTATAACAAAAAAAAACCTTAGATAAAATACATAAAGCGACCACCAGAAGACTCTGAAAGGTGGATGAATTTGCTTTCTTTCGCTGCCAAAACAAATGATCACCAACTTAGTGGTTTAAAACAACACAAATATATTATCTTAGAGTTCTACAGGTCGGAAAACGAAAATGGGTCTGCAGAGCTGGGTTCTGTCTGCAGGCTCTAGAGGAGAATCTATTTCCTGCCCTTTCCAGCTTTGGAAGACTCCCGCATCCCTTAGCCTGTGGTTCTTCCGTCACATCACTCTGACCTCTGTTTCTGTCCTCACATCTCCTCTGATTAAGACTCTCCTGCTACCCTCTCATACGGGCCCTTGTGATTTCATTGGCCCCAGCCAGACAATCCAGGATCATCTCTCCATTGCAAGGTCATTAACTTAATCAGGTTTACAAAGTCTCTTTGCCACGAAGGTAACATTTTCACAGGTTCTGGGAATTTGAACATGGACATCTTTGCAGGGGGTGGAAGGGGGTATCATTCTGCCTACTACATTGGATAAAGAGCAGGGGGACTGGATAAGGAATCCAGGTCTGAAGGGATGACCTGGAAGTGAATTCCTAGGTTTTTCTATTTTTTTTTCCCCCTTCTGTAAATCCTAGCTGGAGCTCTGGGGTAGCCTGCACCCCAGAAATGAGAGAGGGCGCCGACAGAGGAAGCTCTAAGAATAGCTTGTTCTCTCCAGCCATGGATGTGGCTGGGGTGGAGGGTGCAGGGCAGACCCACAGGACTGAGCACGTGAAACTTTCCATACTCTGTGTCAGGTCAGAACCAGCAATGAAACGACATCGGGAAATCTGCAAATTTCTGAACAGAAATGCTTCGTTTAGGAGTCTGGAATTGTATCAAGCAAAAATAATATTGACCAATAGAGAGCACCATTGAGTCCCATAGCACTGGTTTTAGAAGGCCAACATAAATTGCTGAAATATCAGGAATGCATACAGACTGAATTCTAAGAAGGCTCTTGGGAGATTAAAACCAGGAAAGAAAAGGAAAAGACACTTCAGGCTGAAAACAAGGGTCAATCATTAAAAATGCAGAAAAAAAAGAATGTGACTCATGAATTTCAAATATAGACAGAATATGAATATTTAACAATTATACTAAGATAAAATAGAATTAGGCAGTTCCTGGATGAGATGGTAAAAACAGAATCCCCTCAGTTAAAGCCTTTTACCTATTTCCTTCAAATTTTTCAAGAAAAATTTTCAAGTCACCAACGACTATGCAATTTCAGGTCCCTTTCACATAGTCATAAATCAAGCCAGAGGATATTCCAAAAACCATTTAAACCCAATTATGTGTTCCAGGAAAGAACAATACTTAGCTGACTCAAAAAAAAAAATTTTTTTTAAGGCATTTTGAAAGAACTCCTAACACCTCCTCAGTTCCACTTTCTGACACTCAACCCGTCTCAGAGTTGTCACCTGTGGCCCCTTAGCACCTAGGAGGCCAGAGAGAAAGGGGCACAGACCCCAGCCAATGTCGCAACCTGGGCAGCCCTAAATTCTCCTCCTGATTTCTAGTCCCTTATTCCCAGAGTTGTGCTCCTGGGTCAGGCTGTGATGTTCGACTGTACCACCTATGATGCGTCCCAAGTCCCCCTAGATGCGAAGGTTAGATCCTCCATCACTTCCTACAAGGAACCCACTCACCCTGAGCATTCTGTGAGTTTTAATATAACGTTTTCAAGGTTGAAGAGCTTGCAGGGAGAGGTCAGACGTGAGAGCACAAGGGCCTCTCTCATCTCCCCACTCTCTTCTTCTCTCTCCTCTGTACTTTGTGTGATTGTCTCCTCTTTATCCTAACTGGATGATCGCCCCACTCTCTAGCTCCAAATTTTAATTTATTCATGAAGATTAGTCTCTCTCTCTCTCTCTCTCTCTCAGTATCAAGATGTCTCCATGACTACCACAAATCGACAAGACTTCCAAACAACTATAGCGTTCTTGTAAAGAGGAACTTTGATGCTTGAAATTATCTCTGTCTTAGTCCATCTCGCTAGGCAGGATCATTTCCTAGAACGCTAATGTCCCCTGCTACTGTTCTCTCAATGCTTCGCTAAAGTTCTTGAGAGAGAGAGTAACTTATGTAAAAGACCATCCGGTTTCTACATACTGAAGTCCAGTCTCTCCCACTGATATACTTTATGTCTTCTTCCATTTCCTATTACTTTTCTTGCCCATACCTCAGGTGGGGTTCCCCTGAGAAGCAAGTGCTGAGACAGGGATTTGAATGCAAGGAGCTAATTTGGGAGGGGATCCTAGGAAGCTCAAGTAGGGGAGTAGGAACATGAAACAGAATTGGGGAGGAAGCCAATATGAAATGTACTCAGTATCACTCAGAGCAAACGGGGCTTCATCCTGCTGAGGCTCTTGGGGAGATGACGTTCAACAGGCCTCTCAAGAGATGGGTCAAGAGAGAAGGAAACAGGTATTTGGCCATCAATCAACTGCATCCATCACTGGTTGAGGGTAGCTCCCAGGGGCTTTCAGGCCCTGCCACTTCTGGCCTGCTTTGCACAGGGCTGAAGCACAAGCTTGCTCCTGCAGCCAGAGAAAGCCCTCAGGCAGAGCTGCAAGTGCATTTGGTAAGAGGTCATGGCATGGCTGGGCACTGGGATGACGAGTGCCTCTAGGGGTGCGAGCGGCACAATAACTTCATCTGTTATGATGAATATCCTAGACCTCTTCAGCCTGTACTGTTCTGCACTAGTCCAGGTGGTGCTATTTCTATACGGCATAAGATAACTAACTTGCACCCAATCACCCAACATGGTTGACTTGGCTTCTTTCGTTCTCTGGGAACAGTTTCGGAGAGACTCTTATAACATAGTGAACATCAACTGAGAAAGCAAAGTATAAACGTGTCAGGGAAATGCAAGTGATGTGTATCACTACTTGATGACGTGGTGGATGACATTTAGTTCCAATGGTTCTTCCCACCATTTTGACAGCTTACTTACTCTAATGAAATTTATCATTTTCAATCTGGGCTTACAAATTCCCATTGATCAGCAGTAAAGGAAAAATCTATTATCAGGAAAAGAAATGTCTATAAATGTGATATTGGATTCAGATACCTTGGCTTTGGGCAGAGCGAGAATTTCCAGTAATGCAGTATGATTTATTTAACTTTGTCATAAAGTATTCGACTCAAAACATGATTTAGTCTTATCTGATTATGTATAAATATTGGATCGAGAAATGATGATTTCCTCCAAGTAAAATTAACTAAGTGTGCAAATGTCTTTTGCAACTGGAGCCCGAAGAGATATGTCTTTTTTGTTCTGCCATTCTTTCAGCAACCCCCAACCAGTGTCCTTATATTCCAGTATAAAGCAGTGGTATAAACCAGAATGGGAGATGTCTAGGAGACAGAGGTGGGGCACCTTTGTGGCCCCACCCAGCTCCTCCCATCATGTTCCCAATTTCTATTTCCCTTTTGTCTCATGTCTCAAAATTCCTATGACAGCTAGATCTCTGTATATAATGAACTAATTCAAGGCATAAATAGTTTGAAAAGAGCTTAATGCTTTACAATTCCCCCAAGATATTTTGTATTTTAAAAAGCAGTATGCTATTAATGGTGGAATCTTAGACGATGTGTTGATAAAGTTGCGGAAATATTTTTTTTTTTTTGCAGGAAGACTTTTAGCAGCATTGCTCAAAATTTTCTCTTTGGGTCACCACCTTTTCCATCTTGTGATATCAGTCTTAGAGGGGTTCCAATAAAAATATCATGAGACAACTGAATGAATCGTCTATGTGAATAAGGGATGGGTTAGAATGCAATACACTTCTCTGCAGAATGATCTCTTTTAAGTTTGATTTCTATGGAGTTCTATTTGTTTATCCCGTGGTGGTTCCACAGAAAAACACATAGAAAAGAAATCCTGAAAAATAATTGAATCGTAATTGTGTATGCAGAGGAGCCTCCAATAGAAAATAAGAGTTCATGGAGCAGAATTCAACCTCAGAAAAGTAATTCCCCAGAGACTATCCAATCCATCATATGCCATGTAAGGCATACTGTTGGTTGTCTCCTAATACCCATTCTCTTCCTCTTATAACTCCTGATTTTCAGCTGGGCACATGGTCACCAGATAAAGACCACATTTCCCAGCCTCCTGTGTAGCTAGGCAGACCAAGTTCTAGCCAATGAGCTGTAAATGTGATCTCATCATGTGATCTTATCTGAGGACCTTACTTAAAAGTAAGAGCTCACCTTTTCTTTCCCCCTTCCCCTTGACTCCCATCTACCCTTCCTTCATCCTACTGCTTAACATACTGATGTGATGTCTCTAGCTCCATCTTGGACCATTAGGATGAAGGTCATACCCCAGGATGGCAGAGGGGAGAGCTAGAAGTAGCCTGGGCCTCTGAGGACTTCAGGAGCAGAATCACCACACGAGTCATGGAAGATTTAACTTCAGACTTCAAACTTCTATTGAGCATTTCTGTTAGAGTTGAACTAATCTCAGGTGATACAACACCCTTTTATTTTTTTTTTTTTAATCTAAAAATTTGACTCAATTTCTCATAGGAAAGAAGGACGTATATATCATGCAGGCACATTCACAAGTTGGAGAGCTAATTTTATCACATATGTCAATACTCCAGTGTTATCAAGATGGTTTTTTAACATTCTTCTCTCTTGTTATTTCATTATGATCGCTGATGCCTAGATAATTGGAGCATCGGAGGAAAGCGACAAGAATATAGCCAATGTAATAACTCGTTAATTAAAAAATGATAATAAAGAGTAGTCAGAAGCAGGAGTTTAATCCTGGTTTTAGCTGCATATTATTAGGCAGAATTCTTTTGAAGCTGGGGAAAACAAGAGGCCTAAGAGGCACTAGAAACATCTGTAATCCCCTGTACCCTATGAATGAACAATTAAATGAATCCTGGAACATCCGATGACCTTTTGTATTCCAACATAAATTATAACTTTAAGGCTGAAATAAGACCCAAGGTTTTTTTCATGAAGCAAATAACATGGTTATGTATGTTTTCGGAAGGAAAAAAGACCTCAAAATGACTTTTTGAGATTGCATTTTGTGGAAATCATCTAACAGCGGCCGACCTGCAGAGCTCTACAATCCGAAGGCTGATCATGCAATGTCAGATCTTTCTAGACAGTTACATCCTGGAAAGTCAAGATATGACTTTGAATAATGACAAATGTGAGGGAATGACACTATTCTTCATTTGATAGAAATATCATTTTGGTATAAAAAGGCCAATTTAGAAAAAAATAACTCCACAAACTTAACTAGCAGGACACTGGTTGTTCTCTAACAAGATGAGTTAAAATAGATGTCTACTACTTTCTGTTGACACATCATTTTGCAAACCCTCTGCCAAATCTTGCTGTGATTTTGTTTCACACGTTAATAAAAAACCTGATCCTCCTAGACCCTGGGTAATTTCCCCAAAATAGTGTTCTCAATGTTGGCTGCACATTAGAATCACTAGGGAGCTTTAAAAAAGACCCAGGCTTAGAGGAGGGAGTTTGGGGGCTGGGAGAATAGGGTGAAGGGTTAAAGAAGTACAAATTAGTAGTTGATAGTTGGTCACGGGGATGGGGAGCACGGCACAGGGAATGCAGTCAGCATTAATATGATGGATAGGTGGAGGGCCAGGGGAGGGAGGGAGCAATTGGGGGAACTGTTTTATGAACTATATAGGTGTCTAACCAATGTACTGTACACTAGAAGTTCATTTAAATAAATAAATTTAAAAAAAAAGACCCAGGCCCAGGCCCAACCCCAGACCAACTAAGAACTCGTTGCCAGTTGGGCTGAGGCACTAGCATGCTCCATATCACCCCAGGTGATTCTAATGCTCAGCCTGGGTTGACACCTACTGCCACAAAGGAGCCCCACTCCACTTGTGGGACTCAAGTCAACTCACATCTTGCTTGAATTAAAATATACTGCAAATTAACCCTGTCATCCCTTCCCCCAAACATACCATGTCTAGATTTTCCCCTCACATTCTCATGCTTGCTTCATTTTAGATAAAGGGATCAGGAAAAATAATTTTCCAAAATAGTTCCCTTTCACAGTTTTGCAGTTTTTGGTTTGACCACAGTCTTCTCTAAATAAAACCAGATTTGTTTTTTAGCAAGAGAGAGGAGAGATTAAGACAAAGTAAAGGAGCAGCTTGACTCTTGACCCAGACTGGAGACAGAATAAATTAACACTCTCCCTCCCCGTCACCTCAACGTCCATCTGCAAGCACCCTCTGCCTCAGGT
>NW_006435837.1:6097006-6105843 GCF_000325575.1 Pteropus alecto | reverse complement strand
GGGGTAGCACCTGTCATCTTGTTCTGCTAGGCCAAAGTCTCACTTAAACATGAAAGAAAAATAACTGCTAATGTTGATAATGTCTTTTGATCATTCTCACTCATTGGGAGTCTTGCTATTTGAAAGCAGTCTCTTTCCTCCGTAAGCATCAAGGTGGTGATCGTGGGGGCAGTGGAGGATGTTAGATGTCAAAGCAGCTTTGTTACTGATTGGTGAGTAATTCTGGCTGAAGTTCAAATCCTGACCCTCCCAGAAATTATGAAGATAATTTGATTCAAATTCTAATCCTGCTCCCCCACGTCTTTGCTACTTGATGAAATCAAAAGCTGGACAGGGGATCCGTGAAGAGACAACGGCGCATAACAAATTCAAAAGTTATACATGGGAGTCTGTTAAGTTATCCAAAATTGATTAATCTAATTTTAATACCTTTCCTTCTCTCCAACCTAATCATGAATTAGAGTACTTCTCAGAGCAAGATTTCCACAATCAAAACGACATACTTGGAATATTGGAAACGTTTAGATTATTAAGTGATTAACTAAATGAGCACCATTGGCTGGTTAAATTGCATAATGTAAAATGAATATTACTTTCAGATATTCAAATAAAAGCATTAAAACACTGAACGTAATTGCAGTCAACTTTTGATTATCTATATTCATGAAAAAGAAAAGGCTATTGAATAAACGGAAAGTTAGACCATATTTCTGGGAGGGAAGACAAGTGTCAATTCTAAAAGCAATATATAAATGCCATTCCAATCATCATAAAATGGGAATTTTTAATGAGTGAAATGATTTAAAAGTTTGTCTGGCAGAATAAATGTAAGAAAACAAAGCTAAGGAAGAATTTAAGAAAAATAGGGAAGTAATTTCTCTTTCCAGATATTAAAACTTACTGTGAAACCTATTGTACAGAATCACCCTCTCCTGTAGCTACAGCTGTTCTGAGTTCTCCTTTCTCCTTACCCATTTAAGTCTAGAATTTTACTTCACTGTTCCTTGTTTTCTTGAACCCAGACTATTGTAAATAGTCTGTCAAGTAACCATTTCTCAATTTTTCTGTTCGAGTATACCACCCGTTTCCTGCCAAGCTCCTCACTGATACTCTTATTTTTTAATATTATTAGCTATAGTTAAAATTCCTAACATACAATAAATTATGTGAGCTTATCGGTAAAAGCCTTTTCAAACACAATGCAATCAAAGGCCAGCCAAGTGATTCAGAAGGCCTTTGATGCATTCTCTCTCCCTCCGTCCCCCCCTCCCCTCCGGCCTCCTCCCTCCCTGGTTCTCCAGTCTAAACTTGCAGGTGAAGCTAAGGGCAAAGGGGCCAGAGGAAACCTCAGATGCTAACACCTCAACAGCACTTACTGTCCATGGTATCTGGCCTGGATTCTTGGAAATGTGGTCTGGCCCCATCATCTCCTCGGGGACACAGCTGGCCACTGGAAGGCAGTCCAACACAACATTTAAAATTCAAAATGTGAAACGCAGAATAATGAAGCCATCTGGTCCATATTATGTTGTCCAACAATTATAAGTAATGTGAGCTATAAATACAACAAGCAAAAGGAAGCAAACAAGAGGCCATTAATCAATACAGACAATTTGCGCAAGATGTGATGACTCAAGTGTATTTACACAAACACAGAAAATTCTTTTTGAAGAGAATCTTTACAAATAGTGGACTAAAGCAGATCTAGATTGAAAAATACCACCTAGAAATGCCCTTCAATCATGTAACTTCTCTGAAGTAATCAATATCTGCATGGGGATTTCACACCGAGAACCTAAACGTTGATATTTAATAACTCACGGGGTTATATATGAAAGGAAACAGAGTCAGTTTGGGCTCAGAATCCAGGGTAACTTCACGAGGGTTACATCATCAGGACACTTTAGTGGCGAGGACTCTAAGAAACCTGTAGGAGCTTGAGAAGGAAATAAAGCACTGAAATGATTGGGCTGTGGATCTTTACAGCCACAGTCTCTTCAGCTCTCTGACTATCCCATAGTCACCTGGACCTTCTCTTATATCCTCGGCTTCTAACATGAGCAACTGAATGGATAATGATGCGATCTGCCAAGAGAGGAAACACATTGAAACACATAGCTGATTGCTCAGAAGAGGAGGGAGTGTGGGAGAATGGACTGCTTGTTCTCAGTCCTTTCTTCCCCTCCTTTACTAGGGTTTACTGTGGGCAGAGAACAGACCCCAACCCTCACCGATTTGCTTTGGCTTGGCCTCTGTAGCACTTCCACCATTGGCCACGCGGAGAACATGTTCTAAGAAGCTACTGGTGATACATGGAGCAGACGAGAAACCCACCTGCAGCCAGAAGCCAAGTGCTGCAGATCCACAACCACTCGCAGACCATGAGTAAGAAATAAATGCTTGCTTCTGTAAGCCTCTGGGATTTGGGGGGTTAGTTTTTTTGTAGCATTGTCACAGCACTCCCACATGTCGCTACTGAGCACTTGAAATGTGGCTGGTCTGAGTTGAGACGTGCTGTAAGTTGTAAAATCCACATCAAATTTCAAAGACTTAATATGAGGAAAAAAAAATGTAAAATATCTCATTAATAACTTATGATTACAAGTTAAAATTATAATATTTTAGATATATTATACCAAAATATATTATTAAACTTAATTTCACCTGTTTTTTTTTTTTTTTTACTTTTTTAATATGGCTACCATACATTTTCAAATAATACATGTGGCTCGCCTTTTATCTTTTGGACGCTGCTGGTCTAGGGAGAAGCTGGGGTAGAGAAGGGAACAGAAAGGGGATCGGGGTGCTCTTCTAAAACCTGGGATGGAGACCTGGGTTCCTCACCACCAAAGTATCTCTGACTGTTGGTGAGAATACCAACAGTCCTCGCAACTCACAATTTTCAGGATGTTCCAGATCTGAGGAGTTGGGCTCACTATGTCTCAGGAACATCCTTGGGAAATGTTTGGGTTAGCCAATGATTGGTCTTGCCAGTGTTTGTAATACAAAGATGCATCTACTCAACCCCTAGCCTTCCAACAGGCTTCAGTTCGAGCACTGTATTAGACCCTTTCCCAGCTGGACCACATTCTACCGGTCTTCCATAGTCTGTGCTGCATCAGTTCAAGGTTGGGTCTACAGCATATGCACTATATCTATGACAAGCTGAACTAAATTGTGGTCTTTCCCCTGTCCACTTTTTCTCCGTATCTCATAATTACTCTCTTTCTCTAAATAGAGAAATATAACCTCATCTGAAATAAAGATGCTGCTTAAATATTAGGGCAAAACAATCATCTTCGCATGATATGTCTCTGGAAGAACCCAGAACATTTGCTAATATGACCTCCAGGGAAGGGAGCAAGGTGACTGAGGACAGAGGATGAAGAGAGACTTTTCTGTAATCTTTCAACATAGAACCTCTTTCATGCCATAAATTCTTTTAAAAACTTTCAAGGGAATATCTTCACGATATAGAAAAAAAGACTTTTAAAACTTAGATTCCATCGGAGATTTGTAAAGAATTTTTCTTGCGTCGCATCTTTTAGATCAGTAGTCAACAAATTTTTATCTGTCAAGTACCAGATAGTAAACGTTTTAGGCTTTGTGGGTCTCTCTGGCAGCTACTCAACTCTGCTGCTGTAGCAGGAAAGCAGCCATAGACAATGTGTAAAGACAATCTGTAAAGGAATGCCAGTAAAACTTTTTTACAAAAACAGCCTCGATTTAGCCTGTGGCCATAGTCTGCCAGCCCCTCTGCTTTAGACAGCACCTCCTTTGAACATTAAAGAATGTGTAATCAAATCATGTGCTTTACTTTTTTATTCTTAAATAGGTTCAAATATATCTCCCTTAAACCCAAGTTAAGAGTTATGCTTAGGACGGTTGGAATAAAGGAAAGATAATGGAGAACAGAAGAAAAACATCTGGCTTATGGTATAAAACCATAGAGTTGTGATAGTCACTGAGAAAAGCAAATGTGTTTCAAAACCCATGAAACACACTCATTCTATCAGAAACCTTCCTGGTATGAATCAATGGGAGGAACACAGAAGTCACAGTTCTCGGTTGAAAGTTACTTCTGAGTCTTCACACTTCTCAGGTTTGACATTAAAACATTATATACTTGTGCAAATGAATTCAGAAATTGCTACTCCAGCAATGTAGATAATCTAACTAAATATTGATCTCTTGCTATTCAGTTCTCTATAGAAGTAACCATTATAACAAGCAATATCGTTGTCCTGGCCTGTGGTGTGTGATGAGGTTTCTCTAGTTCAGAGAATCCCCTAGAGAGGATGATTCAGCGTGGAAAATTTAGTTTCCTGAAACACTGGTCCCAGCCCCCAGGTTCTAGGCTTTTATCTTACTCTACCAAATACTCCCAGCATATTAACTCTCCCATAGTCTCCCCAGAGAAAACAGATCAATGTGTCTATTTTCAAAACAATCTCTTGTTCGAGAAAAATATGGGAAATTTAAAACTTAACATTAAGGCTTAAAAATGAACTATATAACCAAACAGTGCCAACTGGGATTCCCCAGATCTTCACTGGTATTCTTCTCAGAGGAAGCAGGTAATATGACAGAAGCTACAAGGATGGAAAGGGTGCTCCGTTCAGGAGATTAAACACCAAAAGGTGCATGGCAAAAAGCAGCTCAACGAATTCTCCATCACAGCCTAGATGCCCCACACAGAAAGCCTATGTTGAAAAGCCTATGTTGAAATAGGCTTTCTGTGTGGGGCATCTAGGCTGTGATGGAGAACTCGTGAAAATTCTTGATGCTTGGCAAACTCAAAGAAAATAGATAATCCAATTACTTTGTTCAAAGTCAATGTGAGTCACAATACAACTAACCTTTTCAAAATGGTTCACCTATTATTTCTGTTAATAGAAGAAGCAGCAGTATGGGCAAAATGGCAGGTCATCATTACATTTGGCTTATTGATAAACCCATATTCAGATGTGAATACAAGTCGAACAGTCCTGCTAAGATTAATGACAAGTATACAGTCCTACTACTGATCCTGAGAATACAAATGTGACCCCATTTTATAAACTGGAAGAATCCCACATCTCCTCGCCCATATATAAAACAGATGAGGTTGTAGGGAGGCACTGGGAGGGGTTCGACAGCCTAGGGCGAGTGTGGTTCAGACTTGTTACATGACCTTGAACTCTCCCTTGCTCTAGTCAAGAAATCCAAACTCCAAAGACACCAGCACAGAAAGGAACCCCATAGGCATCATCTCACCAACTCTGGATTTCTGGTGATGTTTCTGAGTATCTCACTTCATCTTATACAGCATTTTTGGGTTGCAGAACCTCACCTCTAGGGGCAATAGCGGTGAATGCCAATGTCTGGCACGGACCGTAATGGAGCATAGATGTACGTGTAACTAGTACTTTTTATCTCAACAAACTAGAAGGTCCAAGTAAGAAATACAGCAACAAAAGTGACAATTAGGAATGGAACTAGATGGTTTATGGAGAAAGCAAAAAAGAATGAATGAGTCCTTTACCTTCAGCCCAATCCAAATTTTAGTCAAGTAAAAATTAGGCTGATACCAAGCAGATGATGACACCACTGAAACAGTGTCACCACTCAGCCAACTGCCCCACCCATCTGGGAAACCGCACCCTCACTGGGTCTTCTAGCTCTTGGCCTGCTATCTTCACACTGTGTGACCACAGGCCCAAATTTGGGTAAAACATTTACCGGATTTGCTTTGTAGGCATCCTGTGGCTCCCTGGTTTGTCATAGGACCCCATTTTATACTTTCTCACAAGTTTGTTTGTCCTTATTCTTTGACACTCTCATGGTCCCCTGAATATATCATGATTATAATTAAGGACTTATTTTCCTATAGATTTGTTTAAAGCCTGTCTTCCCCCAAGAGACAGTCAAGTGCAAGAAGGTAGGTTGCTTCTGTAGGGGAGGAAAAATAACAATCCCTCTATTTTTCTAGATTCCTGGCTGAGAACTTCTTGTAATAAAAAAAGACAGATTAGCAGAAGAAAAATAAGCAGCAGTTTAATAACGTGGATCCCTCCTGTATACATGGGAGAGATGAAAACTGAGTAACTCCTCCAAATGGCCCAAGCCACCACCTTAAACACCATCTCCAGCTAAAGACAAAAGAAGTTGTTTTGGGGGGGAGCAGGTTGGGGGAGTCAGTTATGGGAGGTTATTAGGAAAAGAAGAAAACAAGAGTCAGGTCTTTAGGCAGATTTAGGTCCCTGCCTTCGCCTTTGATGAGAGTTTCTAGAGATTTAGAGTCACTCATCTTCCTGGTACAGAGAGGGAGGCACCCTTACAAATGGAGATTTCCTTCGTAAGTATAAATGTCTCTTACAAAAGGGTAACTTCCACTCAGTTTTCAGAACTTAGTTCTAAGTCTTCTGTTTCTTAAACATAATCAGCCTAAAATAATCCTTATGCCAAAGAAACATATTTTGGGGACAAATTCTGCTCCATTACACTTTCCCCAGCACCTGACACCATGCTTGGCTCATGCTGGGCCTCAAGATACATTTGTTGAATGAATGACTTTTTATAACTTTCTATGTGTTCATGTCCCACAGCTGCTCCACTATCTTAAGCAGTCTGAGCTACAACCATCCTGCGGCTTCACTGGATTCCAAGTTCAAGGGTGTCTCCCAAGGAGAAAAATCTGACATAGCAACAACAAGGACGCCGGTTTATTGTTTCTTAAGTGCCTTTCCTTCCAGTGCTATATACGTGCATCATTGGCCCAGAAGGGAAAACGCTCTGTTGTAAGTGACTTTCGAAATTATAATCGTTACAATTAAAAACTTCTATTTAAGCCAGACTATCCATGTTATATTAAAGTATGCCGTCTGTGCTTATGGCCCTTTCTCTGTGAGACTATTTTAGCTTTTAACCTACCTGTGGGCTTTTCACTTGGAACCCCTTGTGATCTCCAAGTTGGGATCTCCATTTTCACAAGTGGGGCCCTAAAGCTCTTCAATATTTTTGTTTATCAGAATTATTCATTTCATTTCTGCATGTGTTTGGTAAGCAAATTTTCTGTAGCTCTTACAAAATAATGCTGTAACACCTTATGGCATTAAGAGAAAAAAATTAAAAGGCCAAAAACAAACACAAAAAATTAACTGAGCAGTTAAAAAATCTAAATTAGTAGCAGAAAGCTCAAATGTAAGTAACTAAGTGAGCAGAGAGAATAAGGAAGCATAGTGGTCGAGAATGTTGTATAACAGGGCCAGGACTGGGGGAGGCAGGTGGGATGCAGGGCTGGATCCCGTCTTTATTTTTAAACTCAAAATTTTGTTCATTGAGAAATTTTAAAATTAATTTTGATCTTTAAAAAATACTGCATGAAAATATTACTGATGCTTCCTCAAAAAGTTAAACAGAATTACCTTGTAACCCAGCAATTCCACTCCTGGGTATATACCCCAAAGAATTAAAAACAGGAACTCAAACAAATATTTGCACATGAACGTTCATAACAGCACTATTCACAACAGCGGAAAAGTAGAAACAACCCAAATGTTCGTCAGCGGATGAACAGATAAACAAATTGTGGTAAATACATACAATGGAATTTTATTCAGCCATAAAAAGGAATGATGTACAGATACATGCTACAATAAGAATGACCCTCGAAATCAGATGCTAAATGAAAAAAGCCAGACACAAAAAGCCACACATTGCTGATTCCACTTATATGAAATATGCAGAATAGGCAAATCATAAAAATAGAAAGGAGATTAGCAGTTGCCAGGGGCTGGGAGGTAGGAACGGGGAGTGACTGTCAATGGGTATGGGGATTTACTTTGGAGGGTTGCAAATGTTTCAGAAGTAGATAGAGGTAGGGTCGCACAACACTGTGGATGTACCTAATGTCACTGAACTGATCACTTTAAAATGGTTCATTCTATGTTATGTGAATTTCACCTCAATTAAAAAATATATATATAACTGATCTTGATTCCTGAGTTTTTTTATGCCCCCTTAAATTCTGTGCCTGAGCCACCCCCAGACCTGTTTAAATTTCCTTTTAACTAGAAATAAACAAGGTGAGAAATTGAAATAAGCTTGGGCCGCACTCAATTCTGTGGTTGAGTTCCAGGTAACAGAATGACTTATATTTGACTTAAAATTAGTTATCGCATGTGCCCCGCCACCCTCCCCATACAGCACAACGAAGGCTCAGTTACTGGGATCTTTGCTCCCCGTCTAGACATCACCATACACCAGACACAACATGAACACACTTCCTCCCCAATGAGATTGTTGGGAAATGTTTAATCGGCTACAGAAATCTGTGAGAACCAAAGGCCGCCTCTGGAGGAAAAAGGAACGTGCCCCTTCGGTTCTGGTTCATGAAAGTACATATTATGAGATTCCCTTTGAGTCTGTACATCCCACGTTTGGTGAAGAACAGGGTGATTCTTTATGAGTGTGATGATTTTTCCCGCTAGTTCCTTCATCTTGGCTTCAATTGCTTCAGAGCCTTAAAACAAAACAAAACAAAACAAAACAAACAAACAAAAACAAAAAACAAGTATTAGCAACATCAGAACCTGAAGAATATGTCTTTAAAATACCTCCGGCTAATCTTCACATCATTTTGATTTGCCTCTAAAGGCCTCCATGTTTGACACAAACCTAAATAAATACAGATACACTTTGCCCAGTGAACATGAATATTCGGCCTCTGAGTTAAATATTCAGAAAGCTGACATTGGAGCAATGAGCTCTTTACAAATTTTCCCACTAAAAGGGGCAGCTCATCCACCTGAATGCCTGCCTTCACCCTAGGGTTGTCCCAGGCACTCTTGGCCTCT
>NW_006435837.1:6060728-6096987 GCF_000325575.1 Pteropus alecto | reverse complement strand
GATACAGCTGGCCAGGCTGCTGAATTTTCTAATAAAGCCTAACAGAGCCGCGGGGGAAAATAAGCTGCCCTCAGAAGCCAAGCCAGTCTGTGGCATCTCAGGACAAAGAAATAAAATAAATGTGCTTTTCCATGAGTGACCTAGACCAGGGGCCAGAAAACCGGTTTTATAAACAGAGTATTTTTACTAGGACGCAGCCATGCTCGTTCAGTTATATGTATTGTCTGTGGCTGCTTTTCCTCTAAAATGGCAGAGCAGGATAGTTGTGACAGAGATGGCATGTCCCGCAAAACCTAAAATAGTGACTATCTGGCCCTTTACAGGGAAACTTTGCCGATCCCTGACCTAAACTATTAGAACGCCACTTCGGCTTCCAGGTATACAATTACAGGTGCGCTTACACGTTTATTTCCGGCCTCAAGCACAGTCCATTCTCCCCATGCTCACTGCTAATTGCTAGCTTTCTGGGGTGCATTCGTTTCCCAAAGGCGCAGTCGGCTGTCAGTCTGGCTACCTTTGCCAGTCAAACAGAAGCAGGATCCTGCAGACGAGGCCAGCAGAGCTCCCTCCTAGACCAAGACAGCCTGTCTGTAAAACGAACAAGAACTTGAAGATTCCTTCTTACCCTTGCGGGCGGTCCCTTTTATTTCGAGTCGCGTCTTAGCTTCAGCTTATTTCCAACTCAGCTATCCTTGGCTCTGAAAAGCTGTCATCACTGGCATCACTGTATCTATCACTAGATCAAAAAAGGAACTAATTTAACAAGGTGTTAAGAAAAAAACCCAGACAATTATCCTATTTACAATCCTAAACACTTCCCATAATGAACTCCCACTCAGAGACAATAAACGCTAAAGGATGTTCTATTGTCACTTTCTACTCACCACGGGAAGATGTCAGCCCGACCACGCGCAACACTCTCCTCCTTTAGTCAGAGGAACTGATCAGTTGCTTTCATCTTAAATTGGAAGTAATTTATTCAAAAAATTCATAAAACATTTCCATTTAGATTACGTCTGTAATCTTCTGAAGACCACTAATCATTTCTAAACTTCGGCAAAAGCCTTGAAAGCAGATCGCTCCTGACCCTCTTACCTATTGTCTCCTCTCTACTAGAGGTATTGTTAACAAATTAAGTTGAAAAGGAAAACCTGGGCTAATGGACCCATTCATTTTCTGCGCATCTACTCTTGTCATACTAAATCGCAGTCCACCCCGAGGTAAAGCATCACTCCGTCCTATTCCTGTGCTGATCTCAATTTGTTCTCCAGAGCAATAACATAGCATAAAATAATACCTGGACACTCAGAGTTTTCCCATTTCTCACCATCCTGACAACAACTGCTTCTTTTATCAACACGAAAGGACCAGAGAACAGCAAGACTAGCTGCACCTCGCTTGATTTGCGTCAGTCAAATGCTTTCCTTTTTGTTCAGCGGTAGGTTGGGTTTTGCCTCTGCATTAGAGGACCATGGCAGCTCCCTAGATAACTCCACCGTGGAGGAGCTGGTCGTCCATAGTCAGCAAACTCCACAGGGGCAGTGAACTTGCAGGTCATTCGAATTAAGACATGCATGCTGGCTCAAGACCCAGGAAACAGCCAGTAGTGCACATAAAAAATATTAATACATGCTGTAAACGTCCCTTGGAATACTATCCACTTCAGTTCCTATTTTCACTATGATTTATGGATCAGCGGCATGAGTTTCTTGATCTAACAAACATTCTCGTAGGTCCAAGGATTTGAGAGGTAATTTTACCACGATGCTATTTTCAAATTAGAAACTTTACGGGATACTCCAACTACCTTGAGTCGCAAAACATGATCGATTATTGACATAGATGTCGCCATGTTGGGGTCCCTAAGAAACGCACCTTCTCCATGAGATAGCCCTGCTATTGTACATTTGCTCTAAGCTGTGTGCTCAGTTTGGGGTTCCTCCTGCTCGATTCCACATAAGTCAGCAGGTTAATCAATTCCACAAGAGTTCTACTGACCTATGGAGATGACATTGCCAGGAATTACGCTTCATGCTTGACCCATCCCTACCGATGGCCAAGTTTTTGCTGACTTGTAGCAACAGAAGTCTGAATTCTATAACAGATGAAAATCTACCTTTTTTTTCTTTTCTTTTTTAAGGGAGGAGAGGGAAAAATTGGAGAAACCCTATGCTGACAGGTTAGAAAACATTTACTCTAAACATATTGAACACATATCAATAAACACATAAACAGAATAATAAAAGACAACTTCACTCTCCTCTCTGACTTTTGGACAAAATACTGGAAAGGACAGGGGTGGGGGGTGGCTTAGAGTGTAGAGAGGAGATAGAAGAAGATTGAGAATTGGCAGAAAAGACAAGATACGTTAGATAAACATATCAATCGACATATCCTTAAAAGCAATCAAGTAGAAGATACCTCCCAGTTAGATTTTAGTTCAGGAAAATCTCTTCTACTGTTACAAAAGAGTTCCCAATAAAGAAAATACGGGAATAACTGAAGAATGTTTTTTGAAAACTGGCCCCCAGAGTGGATGTGTCCTTATCTACGCACCTCCCACTACTACACAAATGCAGAATCCTCCCTGGTTCTATAAAACATTTCCTGTTACAGAACTAGCAAAGGGGACTTGGAAATTGCATTGCACTCCCTATCTGAGAAAAAAATGAAGTTCAAGGGTGTTTGAGTGATTCACTGGGCACACAGCTCATTCGAGGTATGGCCAGAATCCCCATCGTGCTAATTAATCAAGGCCACAGGCGGGAGTCTAAGCTTCACTGTAATGGGCTAGCGTTGCCTCTTGGGGCATATCCCCTGACACCACAAGCGGGAAGGCCCAAATGGCGGAGGGAACTCCATTTCTTCAGCCTTCATATTGTATACCTGCTTCCTTCTCCACCTCTGAGCCTCGGGAAGAGCAGAGTGGGTCGATGGCTTCCCCCTCACACTCCTGGTTGTACTATTTATTGGCCATGTACCTATATACTGGTCATTTGACTCCTGAAAGTCTAGAAATAGTAGCATTAATACCTACAACCTCACAAAATGTTATGAGGGCCAAAAGAGACTGTATAAAGATGCTCTTGGAAATTATATAAAAATATAAGCTGTTGCTATTAATGGTGGTTACATATTCATAATATGGTATCTCTCGAAAAGTCATGGAAATATAAAGATGTCATGAAAACTGCCAAGTGCATGATTTTCAGACTTGTTTCCTGTACCAAGAGTAAATCCCTACCCACATTAGCAAGGGGACCTGGGTGGGTCTGCTTTTAACCTAATGGCTCTCATTTCCTGTCTGATGGGCTGTCTGCCCCAAATTCTGCCAACACATCAAAATGGCGCAGGCTGAGTCTAACAAAGTGAGGCTTGGCTTGGGTTAACTCATCTCCAAGGCAAATGACTGGGTTCACTAATTTTCTTTTCTATGTGTAGGAGGTCGGGGGCGAGGCAATTAAATAAACCATGACACTCAAAAACAGAATTATCAAAAGAGGCACTGCTGCTAAAGTTGCTGATTTTATGGCATTCATATGCCGACAAAAAACAACTGTTAGAAGATGTGGATCGTCATCCACACACGGAACAGCAGTGGTTCCTGCACATTCAATAAAATGTGGGTACCATTCCGTGATACGTGCGACTTAAGGTTCATTTTTCTTTCTCACACAATGTAAAGAAGTCTTAAGATATACTTATCTGAGTATATTGTCACTTCGTTTAAGAACTCTCAGCTCTATCTTAAGACTAACCTGTCTTCAAACAGTCTTCTATACACACACACACACACACACACACACACACACACACACACACTCACTCACTCACTTCTTAGTAGGGAGAGTTATTAGATATTTGGGTCTTTCATGTTAAATTTTACGAAATGCCAAAGAATACAGACCCAGTCACATGTGTCTTGTTATATTTGAGAAGGGGGAAGTTTTAAATCTGTACTGTCCAGCATGGTAGCCACATGCCGCAGTAGCTATCTATATTTAAATGAATTAAAATCAAAATTTAAAATTCCATTTCTCACTCAAATACATTGAGCCATACTTCAAGTGCTCAAAAGCCACATGTGACTGGTGACTGTCATATTGGATGACGCAGCTTATAAAATATTTCTATCATTGTAGAAAGTTCTGTTGGATAGTGCTGATTTTAAAACAAATTGATAACGATTTTTAAAAACAAACCATAATCACCATGCAATGGTCCTCTTCGTCACTCGCTAAAAAAGGGGTTTTTTTTAAAGGTGTGGTTATCTTCAGTTAAGTAAGATCATGGCAAATCTCTCTCATGCATGCATGTGCCCCTCCCCCCTCAGATAATGGAAGTATTCTTTTAAAAAAAGTTTTTCACTGTACTATTTCTTACAAGACAAAATCAAAATCACCAGCAGCAAGGCATGGGAATCACTATCCTTACAACCCTGGCTTGACTTACAAGACTGGACAGCAATAGTCTCTGCATGGTTCTTTGACAAACAAAGGCTTGTCACAGTCAAGTTTGTTTGGCAAAGACTCCTGGTCCCTAATTTCCAATACAAGAAAACCTATATTCCAAGGCGCCAGGGCAAGGATATAGTAATGCCTCATATATCCTACCTTTTATGCTACCCTGGGGGCAGCCATTAAACCATTTCTTCTCCATTGACAGGAAGAGGTGGTTGGAATTTAAAAAGTTTTTAATGGCATACTTCGGATTCCCAGCATGCATGAGTTCCTACAATGCTCTACATCAACATCCATTTCATGTGGAAAAAGCATATTTTAAAACAGGTTGCCATGCACACAGTTTTCCCCAAAGCACTGTTACTACTGTACTTACTTCCTTCTCAAAGAGCCCCTGGAAGCCATAAAATATAAGAGCAATGGAATAAAAACTTAGTACGCTTTGAATGAGTTTTGCATTGAATAGCAAACGGCAGAATACAAGCCCAGCAGGGCATAAAGAACACAGTAGTCTATATCACTATTAACTCTGTTCCCGGCTGCCACTGCATCATCAGCACTGAAATGACCCATAATCAATAAAGAGGACCTTTTAACCAATACTTAATCCCCGAAGGAAGGTGTACTCAAATGTGGTTTGTTAGCGGTACTTTACCAGACAAAGTCTCAAGGTATGGAGTTGGAGTCAAACAATCGGGAATGGGGGTGGAGGGTGGGGAACTGTTTTAAAAGATGTTTAAAAGGACTATTTTAAAAGAAAGCAAAAAAGAATCATTGTTTTCCAGTTCACTTTTGCTTAAAATGTAACCAAGGGAGAAAAGTAGAATTTCCATATCACTTTCAGCTTTACAAAGCGCCATCCCAACTGTTCTTCACAGCAACCCTAAAGGATGAAGATCCCGAGGTTTAGGAGGGGACATGGCAAAAATTACTCAGGAAGTGGCAAACTCAGAAACCAAATCCATAGCGTCCGCTCCACTTTTCCATAGTGTCCCCATAGAAATAAAATATTTGCACCATATATTGCAAGAATGGCCCTTGGCAACATCAACCATGCAGCCCGATGACACAAATGAATGAATGAATGAATGAACGAACAAGGCAATCTGATTCCAAGTCTATAGTGCTGGAAAATGCACAGCAGATTCATGCAGGGGGAGAAGAGTGTCTTAGTCTCCTAGTCAAAGGCAAAGTGCCACTCGAGGGGGAATGAGTATGGCTTAGAGGGAGAAATACCACTCTATAATCAATGGAGGGGCCATTTCCTCCTCCCAGGCCCACTGTCAGTAATAATTGGGGTGAACTCACACCCTAACAGAAAACGGGTCAGTACTCCCGCTCACGAAGCACTTCGGGAATGTATATCAAGAGCTACGAGAGCAGTGCAAGCGGAGGCCAAGGCATTAAAAACGCTCTGGGGAGATCAGGGGACCGCAAGCTGTTCCGTATGGATTTGTGTGCATTTTAGCCTGTAGTCAAGGGACACCACTGAGAGTTTCAAGCTCTGAGATAATGTAGGAAGATCATTCTGCTGGCAGAAGATGGATTGAGAGGAGGAAAGTTAGAGGCACAGAGACAAGGTAGGAGGCTTTGCAGTAGGCGAGCAATGAAGGAGACTGGAACTAAGGTCAAATGAATAATAATAGCATAATAATAATAATAATACTTCCTGCTTAACTTCCTACTTCCCATTTACTTTTCTACCATAGACCAAGCATTGTGCTAAGTGCTTTACATTTACTACAAAACTTAATCTTCATTACTCCTGTGTGAAGACGGTATTATTACCATTCCTTTTTTTATAAAGAAACTGATGCACAGAATGGTTTTGGCATCTAGTGGTGATCCTTATTTGACTCAGTTATTACATTGGGAGTTGCTTCCACATTTTTAACCGACCTTTTAAAAAAACTTTTGCTGAGTATTATTATGGAATTTTTTAAGTAATGTGTTATAATCCAATACTGTCATTATTCTTTTGATGTTCAGATTGTCCAAAATAAGGCCAGCAGGAGGCCTATCAAACTGGCTTCTTTGGCTTTATACAAAACTTCCCCGTTGGTTTTTATTTATTTATTTTTTAGCTCTTCCTTTAAGTCCAGCAATACATTCCAGGCTCGTCTTGTACTTTTCCTGACCCAGTCCTGGAATCAACCACTTCTTCCAGGAGCCCTAGTTCGTTTCAGTAGCGGATGTTATTTTAGAAACCAAAATGGAAGAAAATATTCCTTTAAAAAGAGATATCCAGTCACTATCTTAACCAGACGATTAACTTAGTATCATCCACAGAGGGACAGAAAAAGGAATGTTATGAGCTTTATGTGTCTCCTGATGTGCATTATTCTTCCAAAAGAATGTGAACTATTCTTCCAAAAATGTCTAACCTGATTCTAATGATGAGAAAACGATCAGATGAATTCAGATTGTGGTCATTTCTACAAGACGACTGGCCTGGACTCTATAAAAGTCAATGTGATATAATAGAGTGGAATATAGTCAGTAATAAAAAAAAAAGGAGATCTTGCCATTTGTGAAAACATGGATGGACCTTAAGGGCATTGTGCTGAGTGAAAGAAGTCAGAGAAAGACCAATACCATATGATTTCACTTATATGTGGAATCTAAAAACAACGAGTGAATAAACAAAACGAAACAGAAACAGACCCACTGATACAGAGAACAAGCAGATGGTTGCCAAAGGCGAGATGGGTGGGTGGGTGAAATTAACAACAACAAAAAAGAATGCAGGGGGAGTCAATGTTGAGAAAAACTTTCAAAAAAAGTGATCTATCTAGATTTAAAAGAACAAAGGAAACAATGTAGAGATTTTGAACGAGTCGCCCCAAGATGTGCCTCTGTGGTATGTGGATACTCTCGAGCTGAAGGCAACCGAGGCCCTGCAGGCTCATGAGAAACCTTCGCCTCTCCCTTAAAGAATTTAAATTAGGGTCCTGGCCCAAAATTAGGGTCCTGGCCCATAATAACAGTTATCATCAGAAATAACTTTTTCTGACCTATCTGTAGGGCAGGGCAAACTTCTCATTACTGAATAAATGCTCTTCTTACTATCCTGCCATGACCGTCCTCCTCTCTGAAGCTACAAGCCACCTTACCTCATCCTTAGCTCTCGATGCCTGTGTACTTCATTTCTGCTTACTGTCCCTGAACCTCTCGTGGATGTGGGGTCTCTGACTCTCATGTATGTGGGGTATGTACGTAATTAAATTTGGTTATTTTCTCTCGTGACTCTGTCTCATGCAGATTCAATTATCAGACCAGCTGAAAGAATCTTGAGGGCGGAGGACAATGTCTTCCACCCCTACAATAACCAAATGAACTTTGAATGAACCACTGATTACATTTTTTATTTTTCAAAAAGCTAAAAAGACATTTGGGGCTAAATGGAGCAATTTAAATATGGACTAGATATTAAGCGATACCACTGACTGTTAATTTTCTTAAGTGGGATAATGATATTGCAGTTATGTGAAAAAATGTCTTTAATTTTAGGAAATGTGTGATAAGTGTTTAGGGATGAAGCGCAATAATGTTTTGCAACTTAATATAAGTGGTTCAGAAGTAAGTTTATACGCAGAGAGAAGCGAATGTTGTAAAATAGCAACCATGGATGAGTCTCTGTGAAAGGTATACAAGTGTTCACTGTACTATTCTTTCACCTTTTCGGTAAGTTTGAAGGTTTTAAAAATAAAAGAGTTGGAGAAAAAACAGACAAATACACATACACGTACTATTATGATTGCAACCATTAAAAGAGAATATGGATATAGAATAATGACTGGAAGAAAATATTAAAGAAATGAGCACAGCGCAGTCACTGTGTTAGGCTGGTGTATTTATGGGTCCTTTTTTATTTTCCAAATTTTCTGTAATGCTACATCTAGAAGTCAACAGAAAACAGAACCTTTCCAGGCTGGAAGCCGGCATGTCATGTAAAAGAAAAACCCAGATAGTCACCAAAGAGATCAGAGACAAGGGTGAAGGAAATGAGTGTCTTCTCTCCCTGACTGCTGCTAGGGTTCAAAGACAAAAGTAGAGAGGGAAGGCTAAGCGCAAAGGAGAGAATGGACTTAGATCCCAAGAGCACACACGAGATCAGGACATGGAAATGGATCTGAGTATGTGCTTCCTTTAAGGACCCTCTGGCTATCAAGTAGTTTCGACTTTTGACTTTGATCTGAAATAATCAAGCAAAAACAGTGAATCACCTAGTGACTTCCCTCCTGTTGTTTCTTCACCAGTCTGGCTCTTGATTCACCACCAAAAGACAAGATTTCTCGGCACAAGACAGAGTGTCTGGTTGGTAGAGACATGGGATCCAAGATCCTAAAATCCAGGCTAAAATGCTACTCAAATGTCTAAGGTTCCAAGTCTATACTTTAAAAACATGTTTCCCCAATGAGCCGCATTTCTGAAGGAACCCCACTTAAGTCCTTGTTTTTCGACATAAAATGAGTACCATCTAAGTGAGAGAGTTTTACTCTGACCCGACAAATGGGCATGATAAATGCCAGCATCCTAAAAACCGGAAGTTGTTTCTAAACTTGGTGTGTAGTGATGGCGTGTAGTGATTGTGCGTAAGAGCCTTGTGGGGCAGCCCCAGAAATACACATGCTGAAAAACAACCTATGAACTTTATAAACTCCGATCTGTCTTCTGTTTCCAATTGCTTAAAATGGAATTCTGGACAGAGATTATGTACTTGTTTCTAGATACTGAAGAACTCACAATAACAAGCATCTTTGTGTGTTCTATTTAGTATAAGTCTCCTAATTTTTTTTCTTACAATTACATGAAACAGTCTTACTCTATTACATTATATGCTACCAAGACCATGCAAATTTGTGGTTATCTTTCATACATGGGACAAATTATGTTTAGACACCAACGGAGAGATAATAGCAAAGAATTACAAAGATTTATTTAATGAACCATAATTTCCCATTGGACTTATTTATTTTAAAAATCATTTGTTAGACTTGTGCAAAACAGTTAACACAGCAGGCCTGAGGCTGTTATCTCTAGAAAAGCCTGCTTGTTGGGGAACCTGGGAACTTAGCTTTCAGAATGTTTTCTCCATTATTAACTAATACAGTCATTTCACTGGGCCTGGGCTGTCTGTACAAACAATGTGATTTATGGTAAACATTTGCTTTCCTTCTGGGAGTCTGGAATTTGACTGGTTGCTAGGTAGAGAAAGCCTATGTGACCAGCCCCCAATAAAAACCCTGAACTCTGAGTCTCAGAGGGGCCTATCTGGGCATACACATCACATATGTATTGCTGTATTTTCACTGCTGGAGGGAAGATGAGATCTGTGTGACCTCTCACAGGAGAGAGAGAAACAGCATAGGAAACCTGCAAATAGATTTCTCCACTTATACTTTCTTCTCTTACTGACCCAACTGTATGCTTATTCTGTCACTGTAATACATTTTAGTCATGAATCCAAGTATATTCTGATTCCTTTTCGTGAATCATCGAATATCTGGGTGGTCTTGGGGGACTCCCAAAAATAAGACTCTTAGTTTGATTTTGCATATAACTTTTGAGTAGCTTATAAAAGCCTAAAAAATACTATCCTAAAAGTATTGTGTGTCTTGAACAGAGCACTAAAGTCTAAAACCAGGTGGAATGGTCGTTATAACTGTTGTCATTCCACACATAGTGGAGTAGCTAAGAATTTAGCTCATCAGCTCTAGATCCCAAAATAATATTCTTACTGCGACTTCCCAGGCACTAAAAGATCAATGTTCTCTATGAGGCATAATGCAGAGGTTATATCTCAGGTGGACTTGCTCGAAGCCAAGCATTTTTACATTCTGGGCTTTAAACATGTTGGCTACACAAGTGCCACAAAGTTAATATCATCAGCCAATTACTTGGAAAGAAAGTCATTATTCTAGTGTTCATATTTCTTGTCACATTTGTTTAGGGTTGATTACAGACAGTAATCTTTTTTGACAGAAATACAGTCCCAAATCAACTCACATTAGAGCCTGGATATCAAAGTCATCATTTGCTTTTCAATGCTCACTAACGCCACGAAGCTGGGCAGAGTAGAGTTGAAGTAGAAGGTTCCTCTGGAATCCTGGTGTCTGTCACTGGATTAATTCATGGTCACCATTGTTAGTTGGAAAACTCCCGCAAGGTGTCAAGACTAGACTAGACTATACTCATCCTCCCCTGCTATGTACATTTATTACTTTAATGGGCAATAAAAATCCCACATGTGCTAGGGAGCCAGGGAAACAAAGATAAATAAGATGCTGGCAGCTCTTAAGGAAGGCACCAGTGTGTGGCTGATACACAGGAATTCTCTGACAACCGTGGAAGCCTGCTGGTCAGTTATAATTCCAGCTCAGAGTTTCGTTAAGAGGTCTTTTCTTCTCTCCGAGATATACTGTGTCTTGCTCAGGAGTCACTAGCAAGCAGTCACTATTTTCTAAAACCACCAGCCCCCATGCAAGAATCAGCAGGCAATCCATATATTAGTTGATGCTTGCGAACAACCAGACAATTACGCACAAAGTAGTAACTGTGAGTTATTTCTTTTAGCCATCTAACTTGCTCCACTGTCACCTTCCTGTCCCGTGTGAGCACCTGAAATAACGGAGACAATAAAGTGGCTCACAGCACACATCCAACACGAGAAACCATGGGAATTTCCCATCTGCTGCGTAAGCCACGCAGTCTCAGAACACAGGAATGTCACCTTTGTACGAAGTCTTATGCAGAACCCCGCTGCATGAGCCAGATAAAGTGGAGCTGCTCGGCTGAAGCGGGGAAGAGCCTGGAGCCCCTCAGCCTGCTCCTCACAGCAGGCAGACTCCAGCTCCACAGGGCACAGCGTGCAAACCAGTGCACTGGTTCAAGAGTGCAAGGAGTGATTATAATTCAGTAAGATGCCTGGCATGCAAAATATAAGAAAGCTGTTCCCATATGAACATCCAGTTAAAAGAAATGCTAGGGAGCTGTGAGCTTCCCCGAGCGGGTAATGGCACGAATAAGCAGGCTTGCATAACACAAGCACACGCATACACACCATGCACCGATCCCAGCAATTCGCAATTGCAGTTTCGCCAGGGTTGTTTGCTAGGATGAGGGTTGGCAATGGTAATCTTCTAAACAACATATAACCAGTTATAATGGTACTAGCCCATACCTAGTCTATAATTCTGGCTAATTCCTTCCACTTTTAAAGTTATTACATAAGATATTCTTGGATGAGAACACAAATTCTCAACCAACTAATATATAAATGTAAAAAATTTTAATGAAAATCCTTAAAGGATTTTTTATTCAAGCCAGATTTTAAAAATTGTTGTACAATTCATCTGGAAGAGCAGCAAAATAACTTTTTAAAAAATGTTAATAACAGGAGTAGGGTAGATAAAGGCTGGATTTACAGTAACACTATGATAATGAAAATGGTTATAAGGGTTCCGAAAGAGGAGATGAAATCATCAATGGAACAAAACAGAAAACCTTGAAACAAACCTAAATTACTCAACTTACTAACAATTGGCAGCGGGAGGGAGCGAGATCCCTACCTCACACACTATACCAAAAATAAAGTTCATATAGATTACAGATTTAAACTACTGTATAAAATTGAAAGCATAAAAGTGCTAGTGGAAAACAAATGGGTTATTATTTATATAACCTTTTGATAAAGAAAGACTTTATACATGACACTAAAGGCAGAATCCATAAAAGTAAAAGATTTGACTACATAAATTTAAAACTATACGTAAATAAGAACTATTTAAACTATTAAAGTCCTTATTTAAAACTCTTTAAGGAAAATAAAAACCACTGACAACTTAGGAGAAAACAGAATCACTCTGAAAAAATATTTGCAACCTAACAAATGATTCATGACCTTTAAGGGGCTTATCGACCATTAAGAAAAAAGATATGCTAGCAAAAGGAAAAACAGGGCAAAGTACATGAACAGGCTATTCATAAAACAAAGAGCCAGTAAACATACAAAATATCTATATATACTTATTAATCAAAGAGTCCACAAAAGGAAATCCTATTTTCACTTATCGAAATGATGAAAATTTCTAAAATAATGCCCAGCGTTAGCATAATTTGGACAACTGACACATTACTGTTGTATATGTGATTAAATCATTTTTATTAAGAGCAAAAGTCACAATCGTTAAGAAGGAAAAAAAGTCATTCTTCACTTAAAAAAAAAAATCCTACAATGATATTAAATTTTATGAGAAACCTAAGATGCTCACGACCGCATCTTGGGTCATCGCTAAGAGCAGTAAGCTGCTTACCTGGAGGACAGCTTGCATCCCTGTTGCAGGTAGGCATTCAGGTTCCCAGTTGCTGCAAGTAACAGCCCCAGGTATGGAGGGGAAGGCTTCATCGGCCTAGAAGAAAACTCAGGATGGAATTGGACACCAACAAAATAAGGGTGATCTGAAATGAGAACAACCATGATGCAATTGAAACAAACACGAGAAATACTTCAAAGGTCTCATCTTTGAATCAGACACTCATTTAATGGTGAGATGATTATTTAACTTATCATCAGAGCCAGTTACTTTCACAATCGATCTTCACAGCAAAATTTCAATTTGCAAAACACATCTCACTTAATAAGAGATCCAACATTTTATTTGTGGGAGGTATCAGAGTGAACAAAGCAAAAATTTCTGAATGGCAAGATGAAGTCTACTTTCCTAAAATCTGCCTGTGTTTTGAAGGCCTTTCATACTTACATTGGCTCCATTTCCATGGCATCCCTCACACTTTCAGCTAACTGTAGGTCATTCTTTCTTAGATGGCTTCAGTCCACTTCCTACAAGGTCTCCTTTCCCATGGTAAGGGTCCTCTGGGAATGCAGCAAGTGCAAATGTTTTCCTAGTCACAACTTTAAGTTGGGCATTAATCGTAGTTAGCACCACGAAACTGAACTCATATTTCAGCCTATGGCAACTTAACCCTTGTGACGAAGGGTCTCTGAATGATAAAAGGATGGCCTTTCAATATGTTAAGGGTGGTTATAGCTCAAGCTGGCAAGAGTTCAAGGGTTTTTTAAAAAAATTTTTCTTCCTTATACTTTTCTATATCATGTGAACCTTTACAATGAGCAAATATTGCTTATATTATTGGGAGGGGGGAGAATTAAGTTATTTTCATACTCAGGGTTTAAGAAGCCCCTATATGAGCAATTCAAGTTCTACTAGATGTAATAAAAAGAGAAAAGTAGCTTTTCCCAGCTACTTTTAACAGGAATCCCTTGTTTCATGATGGCAAGAATTAAAGAGGCAACATTTCCAAATCTGGGTAGAAATTTTCTAAGATTAAAAATTCCTCCCCCTTTTGGAACTCTCAAAAACTATGTTTTTTTCCCAGGTTTGCAAGCAACTCCTAATTAGAGATTGGGCAGCTCTCTAATCCCATAATTACTATAGTACAGAGACCATGATCAGTATGCTGTATTCCCTACTTTAAAAATCATTTAAATTCGTATATATAGCAAATCGAAGATGATAAAATATATGTTTTATATGGGGGAGTAAATAACTTTAAAGTTTTCAAGGAGATGCTTTATCAAACAATTTGAAAATTTAGTATGCAATTCAAAATCACAAATCCCCATCACTTCATACTAGAGACCTAAAGCTACTGTACAATAGTGAGGACATGATGATTAGCTGGAAGTGTCCACTCTTCTAAGGTTTTCGTCTAAAGCTTTGCTCTACAAAATTGTAGCCCCTAGCCACATGTGTCTATTTAAATTCATTCAAATTAACTGAGCATGTTTCAAGTACCCAGTAGCTATAAATGGTTAGTGACTACCATATTGAACAGAACAGAATATTCCATCATTGTAGCAAGTTCTATTGCAAAGCTCTGAGTCCAGAAAAATCCAGGCAGAAATCCTCTACATCAGTGGTCTCCAACATTTTTGGCCCCAGGGACCGGTGCTCCTATGAGAATCTAAGGCCTGATGATCTGAGGTGGAGCTGAGGCAGAGATGGAGAGCTGGGGAGCGGCTGCAAATACAGATGAAGCTTTGCTTGCTCACCTGCCGCTCACCTCCTGCTGTGCGGCCCGGTTCCTAACTGGCTACAGACCAGTACCAATCCGCTCTATATTACATCTAGGAAGAAACCTCCTTGAATTAGATGGACACTCAAGAATGAAAGCTAGGTGATGGGAATGCCAACTTCTCTCAGGAATGAGTCTGCTCAAGAAAAGTAGAAGAGAAACCACCCACACTTGGGAAAAAAACTAAGCAATGTAGCTTTAAATTTAAGATGCAATGACTCTTACAGCACAGCATCTAGGGATGTCTTTGAAAGAAGCGGACAGTTATGTTTTTGTAGCACTACAGACAGAAGCTGAGCAATGGATCATGGCATGGCCAGGGACAGAATATTTGAATGAATGGATCATTGCTCTAAATCACTTTATCCAAAAAAAATCCCCTGGGCCAATATGATAAAAGAAACTATAAAGTTTTTATTTTGATGATATTCTATCAGTCAAATGAAGTATCTTTTTTAAATTAATTAATTACTTAAATTGAAGATATGATTTAACTTTTTCTTTTTTTTCCCCTGTCTACTCCCCATTCCCTCCTCCCTCCTCCCCTCTCCCTTCTCCTCTGGTAACCACTAAAATATCTGTTAAATAATGCTCTTAATTGCTTTGAACCAAATTCTGACATTGTACTAATCCCAAGTTTTATCGTTCCTTTTAGAATTCCTTTAGGAATGTAGAGACTGGTGGACATGCTTCTAAGGGGTAGCAAAGGTCCAAATCTCCTGCAGAATTTTCCTTAAGAAAATGAATTCCCTTGCAGTCAGCTTTTAAAAATTGCAAGGTTTTACAGTGGCTCTCATTTTCTTTCCAACCCACACGAAATTTGAAAGTGTCAATGGGAATCTTAATCCTTGTGATGAAAGAGGCTTCTAATATTTGCTGACAATAATGAGAGCCAAGAGAATTAACTGAGAATAAGTACCTGAACCAAGTAAACAGATAGGAAAATCTGCTTAAGAAATTCTCTGCCCTCTCACATGCCAGAAAGACTTAAGAGACTTCAATGCCAGTGATCCACACTATACGAATTCTAAATGAAGGGCACTTCCATGAGGAAGACTATACAAAATGAATCCTCATATTTTAATTTAAAACTTTAGCATGTTTTGCTAATCCTAAATGGAACATCCAGTGAAAACAAAGGAACAGTAAAATCCTACGAGAGTGGTGGCAGAAGGAGGCAATGACCTGATGTGGCTCCAGCCCCACCAGGTACAGGCTGGATGACCCTGGGTG
Source organism: Pteropus alecto (assembly GCF_000325575.1). Taxonomy (NCBI): domain Eukaryota; kingdom Metazoa; phylum Chordata; class Mammalia; order Chiroptera; family Pteropodidae; genus Pteropus; species Pteropus alecto. Next base: position 6,081,196 of record NW_006435837.1, on the reverse strand, counting down.
AGTTTAAACTCTTTGCACTCAAGTCTCCTCTGTAAGGTGAGAATAATATCATCTGCTTTGTAAGTTCCATAAGGCAAGTGGGGCCCCCGGCGAAAGGTCTAGTGAGAAGCATGTACTGAGCATACAATGTCCATTGCTTTCCATCTTTCAAGGTCAGTTAATATGCTACTGCGTTTAAAGAAGCCTTTTCCTAAGGAATGCAGTTAGCATTAATACATTGCTAGGTGGAGGGCCATGGGAGGGAGGGAGCAATTGGGGGAGGTCGTTATGAACTATATAGATGTCTAACCAATGTGCTGTATACTTGAAACTAATTAAAATAAATAAATGAATTTTTTCTTTTTTTAAAAAAAAAGAAGAGGTGGTACAAATATACAATGGAATATTACTCAGACATAAAAAAGAGACAGAGAGAAGGAATTTCAAGCAGAGGATAGTGACAGGGCTAAGATGGAAAATGAAGTAGGAAAGTTAGAAGAAGAGTAAGCAGTCCAAGATATCTGGAGCCTAAAGTATACAGGTTGAAAAAGTCGGTTCTAGAAAATCATGTTACCAATTTTAGAGTATCCTATACATACTAAGCATTCAATAAGTGAGTGGTTTATCCAACAAATTAGTGTCATGTGCATTGCACAGAGCCCTGTCTTCATTAAAAGTCACCACGTACTGGATCTAGAGTGATATGGAAGGGAACGCAATCCCAAATACCGTCTTTCTTTCCAGAGATGGAATCTATAGGACTTGACAACTGATTACAAGCTGGGGGTATGAAGGAAGGAAAGAGTTAAATAAGTTCGATTTCAAGCCCGAGGGTCTAGAACAGTGGTTCGCAACGAGGAGCAAATGTGTTCTGGCAACGTCTGGAGATGTCTTAGAGTGTCTCAACTTGGGGGGGAGGGATGCTACTGGCATTCAGTGGGTAGAGACCAGGGATGCTGCCAAACAGCGTACTGTGCACAGGACAGCACCCACCACAAAGAATTATCCTGCTCTAAACATCAGTGGTGGGGCGCATGAGAAACGCTGGACACGGAGGCTGACGCTGCCTTAACAGAAGTAGTCAAGGGAATGTACAGTCTGGAGGGCATGTAAATTCAGTTTCCAATAAGTTCCACTGGAATATCCAGATAGATAGACAAACAGGTCAAGCAGGTACCTGAAAACGTTCATTTCAAGTAGGTTAAATGATGTGCGTATGTATGGGTCTAGAACAGGGTTTGGCGAACATTTCTGTAAAGGGCCAAATAGGAAATAACGTTAGCCTTTGAAGACCATAAAGTCTTTTCCCCAACTACTCACCACTGTCACTGTAGCATGAAAGCAGCCATCGACAATACACAAATGAATGTGACTGTGTTCCGATAAAACTATTTATGGATACTAAAATGTCATATAATTTTCACATGTCAAAAATCCTATAATGTGTTTTTTAACCATTTAAAAATATATAAAATGTAAAAGCCATTGTTAGACCACCACCAAAAAATAGTCAGGAGGCTGAATCTGGCCCACAGGCCACAGTCTGCCAGCCCCTGGGTGAGAATGTCAACAGAAAGAGCCGGGGCCAGCAGTCAGCGTGGGTGTACCATGTCTTTGCAGCTCTGAATGAGAACACTGTCTTCTGTCTCGTCAGTAATACACGTATGGTCTGTGCCTATGCCCCCGAGGGTGTCCTAGCTCAGCCATAAACAACTACTTCAGCGATCATCTTCAACAGAAGCCCAGTCCTTTCGTGTTTGGTCTCACTAAGAACTTCTCTGAGTGCAGCGACTGGTGTTCAAAAGTTAAAGACTGACCTATGCTTGACCATGGAGAATGAACAACAGGGAAAGGCAGATGCCGGGTGGCATGTGGGGCCAGGTCCCGCACACGACAGGCATCAGCCCCAGTCACCAGTAGTGAGGAGGGCACTGGGCCATTCTTCCTCCAACGAGGGAGAAAGCAGAGTGCCACCCAACAGTGAGCTGCCCGCCTTTCCCAGAGCACCTAACCAAGAGGCTGGCAGCAAGAAAACGGGCAGGGATGGTAAGGAAGCGTACTGCTGGTAGGACTGGTGCGATCGGAACGATACATCATTTTACGGTAGGTTCACACTAATGGGCCCAAATGATTAGGATTACAGGTCTGTATCTCTCATGCACTTTACATTTAGTCGTATTACATATATATTTAGTTGATTTATTTCAAAGGGGAGGGGAAAAGAAAGAGAGCAAACAAAATGGGTCTCAAGTCATAGCTGCATATGTCTATGCCCAACAAAAAGATGTTAGCTCACCACAAAATTTTTCGAAAATCAACAGCCCACTTACTTGCCAGTTCAATGATTTCCATCCTCTCCCCATCCACGTCCTGACCTACAAAACTTAAGTCACTCTGCTCAAATTGGTTGATCAAGTTAGGGTTCACCTGGAAAAACAAGAAATTAAGTGTCTTTGGGTAGCAGAGCAATACAGAACATGTCAGCTTATTACAAGGTCCTCCATCAATTAGGTGGGTTTTCCATTTCAGTGATGCTCTAACTCAGCGGTCCCCAACCTTTTGGGCACCAGGGACCGGTGCTCTTATGAGAATCTAATGCCTGATGATCTGAGGTGGAGCTGAGGCGGTGATGCCAGTGCTGGGGAGCGGCTGCAAATACAGATGAAGCTTCGGTTGCCTGCCTGCCGCTCACCTCCTGTTGGGCAGCCTGGTTCCTAACAGGCCACGGACCAGTCCTGGTCCACGGCCCAGGGATTGGGGACCCCTGCTCTAACTAGTAGTTCATTTCTATATTCAACCACCAAAGTCTATTTTTAAACTCATGACGAACCTGAGAAATAGTCTAATCACACTTAAATCTGGGAGGTCCGCCTTCTCTCATCCAAAGATGAAATTCAAAAAGTAGGACTGTGACACAGACATTCTGACTTGGGACTTGAGGCTATTTATAGCTATCCCCAGAGTTGCTTCCTGGCTTGAGTTATGTGTAAAATTAACTATCTCTCCCCAAATCACAAATCAGGTTGACAATTGAAACTATCTTATTTCCCTTGTGACTAACCCCAGTGCTTCCTTTATATACAGTTACATAAAAGCTCTACAGAGAAACTTGGAGCAAGTTTTCTACTAAAATACGGGTTACAGATGACAAGTTGATGACCTGGCTCATGGCCCCTTCTCTTACTCATCTCATTGCTAGCTTTTCCTCAAACTTTTCAGCCTCTCCTTCACAGAAAGCACTTTCTCACCTAAAATCAAAGTGGGGTCCCAACTGTCCTTTTCAATCTTAACTACAAATGGTTTTTTTTTTTAACATTAGGATAGTTCTCATAATTTGTAATTGTTTTTTCCTTTTTTTAACAGCTTTATTGAGACACAATTCATATACCAGATACTTCGCCCACTGAAAGTGTACGACTCAATTGTTTTTAGTATATTCACATAGGATTTCAACCATCGCCACAATCAACCCAAAACTACACCCTGTACCCTCTAACCATCATCCCCCAACTCCCTTCCTGAACCCCACCTCAGCCCTAGCAATCACTAGTCTACATTCTATCTTGTTAGCTTTGCCTATTCTGAGCACTTCACGTTAATGGAATCATATAGTATGTGGTCTTTCGTGACTGTCTTCTTTCACTTAGCATAACGTTTTCTAGGTTCATTTATATTGTTGCATGTGCCAATATTTCTTTACTTTTTATTGTCAAATAATATTCCATTATATGGATACACCACATTTTATTTTTTTCATTCATTAGTTGATGGGCATTTGGGTCACTTCTACTTTTTCGGCTATTATAAATAATGCTACTATGACTACTTGCGTACAAGTTGTTGTGTGCACGTATATTTTCACTTCTCTTGGGTATATACCTAGAGATGGAATTACTGGGTCACATGGTCACTCTGTGTTTAAACTTTTGAGGAACTGCCAGATAATTTTCCAAAGTGGCTGCACCACTTTACATTCCCGCCAGCAGTGTCGGAGCTTCCGACTACTGCACATCCTGATCAACACTGGTTATTATCCATCTTTTGATTATGGCCATCCTAGTGGGTGTGAAGTGGTATCTCTTTGAGGTTTTGATTCCCTGATGACAAATGATGTTGAGCAACTTTTTGTTTCCTTATTGACCATTTGCATATCTTTTATTGGAGAAATATCTCTTCACATCCTTTGCCATTATTTATTATTCGGTTGTAAGAATTCTTTATATCGTCTAGATACAAGTACTTTGTCTGATACATGATTTAATCTGTAATTATTCTGATTTATCTTATTTTTGTCCACTCCGATTAGAATGTAAGCTCCCTAACAGGAAGGACAGCATACATGTCTTTGCCTCTTTCATCTCCTGTGTTTATCAGGTACAAAATAAGTATGAAGGAATGAATGGCCAAACTATCGTGTACATAATAGTTCTTACACCTTCTAGCTACCACTTAGACAAAGCAGATCAATAGTTTCTGTCCCAACGGAAACTAACGGGCCAGTTCCCAATGGAAATACAACCAAAAATGTCCTACACTCAGCAAATTATTTTCCCTAATTGTAGTGACACTGTTGGTGGCCTACCCAGCATCAATTCTTACCGGTCCTCCCTCAAAACAAAACCCTGGGCTTGTTCGGTCTGGTATCTATTCCACCCCCACATGGCCCATGGGAGTCCATCTCCCCCATTTTTTTCCCAGAGGCCCGCTTGTAATCGCTGGGCTTCCTCACATTAAGCATCTATAGTCCACAGTGACTCAGTGGGAAAGCGTACCTCATACCGATGTCTGTGTCTTTCGTCTACGAAAGGAACATCACCATACAGTTTCCCTGTAAAGATACGAGAGTGAAATTAATATTGGCATGATCAGCTTTGGAACTACACCCACAGCATGTGTGTGGGCGAAGTCTCTGATCTCTGTCAGGGGCCCCAAAATGAACAAGACTTCAGATAGGAATCTAGATTTCTTCTCTTAGAATACAGGACAGTGACAGCTTCTTTGAAACCCTGGAGCAGTTTTCAAGTATACCACGATTCTTAACCAGGAGCACGTGGCTGAGTAGCATGTGGGGCTTCTTATACATGCCCATGTCGCCACACACGCTGCAGCCCAGGACAGCATCTTGGGCATGACTTATTTGGCAATGGGCATGGCGATCAGTGGGATGGCAATTGACCACAGTGTCAGGTGGATAGAAGTGGGATCCGTCATCAGATGCCTCTCAGAAACAGGCCCCACAGGAGCAGGTGGAGAAGCAGGATGGCCCAAGCGCCAAGTGGCCAACAGCCCAGGGGACAGAAGACCTGCCAGCAGTGCTGGAACACATCATCAAACCCCAACAGAAACAGGAGCAGCGCTCAGTTCACCAGGCAGGGGATTGTCGGACTGTCGAAGATGTCATGAGACTACAGAACAGGATGTTTACACCAAGAGAGACCAAACATGTCAGTTTCTGGTTTGAGCTTTTGACTTGGATGAAGAAAATGAAAATAGATTGTATTTCCTTATGACTCGGTATGACCAATTACCATGGCTGAACTTCTATTTGCGGTTCTGTCCATATAGACTGAGCTCCCCAGGGGTGATGTTAATGGCAGTATTTAGGGTATGCGTTTTAGGAAAAAAAAAAAACAGGAATAGTCAGGGTAGGGAGCTCCTTTGAGAGAACGCCAACATGCCGCCCAGAGGAGGGTTATTCAAGACAGAATCTTGGTACTCAAAATATTAGTTCATAAAAATTAAAGGAAAAATGAAAGAAAAAAAAAGGCAGATAAATTCCCAGTTGAAAAAAATGGAAGCATATATCTTTAGGAAGTTAGAATGAAAAGCAGTGGAAAGATCTAGACCTAACTTTGAGAGGATTCTGACCCCTTTATGACCTCTGACTTTGTGATTGGTCTTTTCCTCCTATAGTCCAAAATCTCTTCTCTTCTTCCTTCATTACAACAGATGACTTAGCAAATCTAGAAATAAAGCCCGCCAGTATTATCAGAGATGGTGAGGAAAATGGCAATAATCTACAAATTAGGATATAAGGAATGACATCTTCAAGTCATCCTAGCAGGATATAATGTGAACTTTGAAAGTGCATGGCCTATGCCTGCTGCCCGGCCTACGGCCAGCTTTGTGTTTGCTGCGATCTCTCAGGTGAAAGGCAGAGCGAGCGGGGAGGTATAGTGTGGCTCTGGAGCCAGACTGCCTGGCTTTGAATTCCCCTACACCATTTAATGGACGTGCGTGTGGCTTGGGCAAAGTACTGCAACTCTCCACGGCGGCTTCCTCATCTGTAAAATGGGGATTATGACAGTCTCTGCTTCCTAAGATTGTTGGGTAGATTAAATAAATCAAAATATGTGAAGCGCTAGAATAGTATGTAAACCATGAGATTCCTATTGTCATCTCTAGACCAGAAATCCAAATGGGAAGAACAGAAGTTAGAACAGAAGCGCTACAAGATAACAGACATGATAGGGACCCGTCCCCTCAACTCTTGAGACCAGTGCCTAGCACATAAGCGGGTACTCAATCGATATTTGCTGAATGAATGAAGAAGAATATATATATGTATATAGATAGGTATAGATAGATATAAAATGTACATGGTATATGACGAAACATGTCTCCAGAACTTTGGAAACGTTATTTTGTGCATTCAAAATCTATCTTGATCATTTACAAACCTATCAAGAATGAATTTACAAAGTTAATCCATTGCCATATCCATGAAAAAAGAAAAAAAATTAAAATTTCCTTTAATATGTTGAGAATTAGCTCAGAATGTTACCAGTTCAATTTGATTTGAAAACACCTTAAAAACAAAATAAAACTAAGAATGCTCATTCCAGGGCCCTGGCACCAGGGATTCTGATTTGGTAACTCTCAGGGGAGTGCCCGGGCGTGTGGGTTTTTACAATGCACCACGAGTGACTGCCCATGCATTCCCGACTGGGAACCTCTAATCCACAGTCACCAAAAGTGTCATAGGACGATAATAGATGAAAAGGTGAGGTGCTGAACGTAGAATAAATCTAGGTGCGGACTGCAAAGACTGAGCAGTAGATACCCCATGTCGTTATGAGCGGTTCTCTGGATGGATGTATTGGGTACCCCTGCCATGCGATGAGCCCAGGCACGGGAAATCCTCAACAACGACAAAATGACAGTCTTCTTTTCTGTCCCAGTCTTTTCAGAGACAAAATACAATACAACAGAGATTAACTGCGCATAAGCTCAATGTTCGCATACAAAGCAAGAGTTAGCAAAGCTTTAGAGAAAGATAACTGATAGAAGTGTTAGGACCTATGAAATACTTCCAACGTAGGCAGCAGGACCCCAATAATGTGTATGGTGGGGTCATCAGAAACAAAAACATTTTGCCAAATTACACCATCTCCTCCTTGAATTTGCTACTGGGTAGATTCTGTCTCATATATATTTTTAACCCATTAATGGTCCTGCCCACACCCACCTTTGTGTCAGTAATCCTAGCGACTGAATCTGATTTATTTCTCTCTCCTTTCAGAGCCAAAGCTTCCCCTCACCGAAAGAAAAGCTATACAAGCTAAAAGGTGGAAGCAATCCAAATGCCCACGGCAGATGACATGATCCCACGAGGCTCCCCGGGGGACAGAAATTGGTATATCTGGCTTGCATAGTGTCGGCAGATACATGTTTTAAATTTTTTAATAAGTTGCCGATATTTCAAAATCAGAAGATCTCTCATGCAATTCTCAATTTACAAATTCTCTTGAAAATGTAGAAGAATGGTAATAGTGAATCCCACAGGTCTTCATGCAACTTCAGGTGTAGCAGTTATTCCTTTGATGAGGCAAGTGCTTGTCAATTTTCCCCAGTCCTCACTACTCCCTATTGCCTCTTTAACCCTGAGTGTAGCTGCCACTGATCCTTAAGCTTAAGCTGTGGCGTTTCTCATACCTGGCTGTGTGACTTGTTTACATTCCCTATCTGGCCCTGGGGCCGGACTGGCCCAGCTGCTCAGTCCAATGTTGATTCAGTACATGTGTCCCACCTCCAGCCACGCACGTGGTTTGTGACTGGCTTTCAGAGGCCAGGGGTAGGGGGTCTTTGGTTGTTGCATCCCCTGCTCTCCCCCCACAGACACTCCTCTTGAAACCTGAGGAACCTGTCTCAAGGCTCTCAGCGATAGAAGGCTTTCAACCCTGGGAGCTGCTTGGGTTTTGCCATCCTGTCTTTGATTAAGGTCCAAGCCGTTTGGTATTGCAAGGTGGTTGAGAGTTCAGGCTCTGCAGTCAGCTCAGTGACTTTCTAACAGGTGACTTAACCTTGCTAAGATTCCTTTCTGTCACATGAAATGCAGTTGGGTCCCAGGGGTGCTGAGAGGGATATTGAAATGATGGACAAAGTATCTTAATTACCGGTGCTTACAAAGAGCACAGTCAAGGCCGGCCACTTTCTCTCTCCTTTTTCATTTATTACTTTTGGATTTTTTAAATTTTTTTAAATTTTTTTTTAATTGAAGAAATGATTTTTAAAAATTTCCGCCCCCCGTCTACCTCCTCCCTCCCCCATACCCTCTGGTAAACACTAGTCCATTGTCCATGTATTTTTGGATTTTAGTTTATCATTCCTTTAATTTTTATAAAACATCTCACTTCATTTAAGTATCTAAACTCCTCCCCTTTCCCTAATTTTATTTTTCATGATCTGCTTTTATCTCAATTTTCTAGTATAAAAATGCTAATTTTCTACTTTAAAAATGCTAGTCCTTGCCTTTAACTCTATATTGCAGTGTTACATTCTCGTTCATTATTCATATCTCTCCCCTCCCCCCCATTTAGTAGTCTTATCCCATTTTTAACATCTCTTTTCTTCGATTTTCTGTATTCTTCTGCTAGTCCACATTAGCAGGTGGGAGCAAGGAGAGTAGAACAGACGGACTGGGGAGACGGTGCAAGACAAAGGGGCTACCTGCCCCCCTCTCCTTGAGCTCTCCCTTCTCTCCTCCCACTGCCCTACTGGGACCCCATTCTCAATCCTAGGCCACTAACTGAAGTTTATCTGAAGCTTTCAAAGAGTGACAGGTCAATATAAACCCTTCACACTTACGATCCTAAAAGCCACACCTGAGTAGCCCTTTTTTCTGTGGCAGGCACTGTCCTAAGGACCCGTGTGTGTGGCTGATTTAACCCTTACAGGAATCCCACAAGGCAGGTGGTGTTCTGATGTTCATTTTACAGGTGCAGAAACCGCAGCATAGCAGAGTAAGGAGCTACACGGCCAGCAGAGTTAGGGCTGGAGGGGCCTCTGATGGGGACGTGTGGCTCCAGGGGCCGGGCTGTTTGTTAACCACGCCACTAGTTCCCCTGGGTGAAGTGCTCAGGACAGTATCAGTCCAGTAAGCGGGACATAAATGCCATCTGTGCTTATGATTAAAGGACCTATGGCTCAGACCTATGAATCCCTTTATTAACAAATACACATTACTGCATGGTTTTCCCAGGAAAAGGCAGGACAAAGCAGGGGAGAGAGGCACCTTACGGTGTGGACCCTCTGTGTGGAGAGGGACGCTCGCCAGGTGGCACACTCCTGTCACGAGCCCCACCATACTCCTTTTGAATTTGTGTCTCAGCACGACAAACTACCCGTAGCATGGACTTCCAGCATCCCGAAATTCCTGGCAAGCTCTTTTAAACTGTTTTGTAAATCACCTCATTAACCCGGCTAAGAATTTTTGTGCGGTATGGTTTTTTTTTCCCTTAAACTTCCTAAGAATGTAACCACACCAGAAACTAGAAGCTGTTTTTCTCTATCGATGCTTTGATAAGAGATAAGTTAGCAAAACAAGCTTTCCAGCCCCTGAAAATTTGTCTCCCCATCTCCCCATTTCCTTTCAGTTCTTTCCAATTTGCGATTGAACCACTCTGCATTTCCATCGCCATGAATTTTACCCAGATCCTTAAGACTGGGGTTCGCTCAGTATCTTCCTCATCGGTCTCCTGCCTCTGTTTTCTCAGATCAGAAACCTTTTCTCTGATGATGAAGCAGAACCAAGCGTTTAGCCAAGTCCTTCTCTTTATTATGAGAAAACGCTGAGAAGGTCCCCTAAAGGAATGAAGTCTTTTCTCAATGCATTCAATTTCCACCTGTCATGTCCAGCTGGCTTCGCCGGCGTCCTGCACTTTAGACTCTGCCACCTTGCCTATGGCATCGCCCAGAAGAACTCTCCATGGCCTCCTTTGTCAGCTGATGTCTGTCAGCTTCAAGTCAAGTGGCACTGTCCCGGTGTCATCTGCCCTAAGGATGAGGGTCACTTCAGAACTCTGAATGGGCCATCACCAGGACCTGGTCTCCAGCTGCATTGGCTGCACTGCAGGGGGCTCCTGATTTCTTCCAATATGTCGTGTCGCTGCATTTGCCATGGGCCTGGACACCCGTAGAAGGTAAAATGGCATCCACTCACTTCTAACAGCCCCCCAGGCCCAGCGCGGCACTCAGGGGGTGGCCCTTTCGTTGCTGTGCTTCCTGAGGCACTCAGGCCTCCTCGTCACCCTTCCACCCCTGTGCATCCCCCCGTTTCTAAAGGTGAGGGTTCCCTGACCATCTGGGCGCTGATTTGGAGGACAGAGTTACACAATTGCATGTACAATTGGGACTGCTTTAAATTGGGTTTAGTACCAGCGCACATACACCAGAATGTCCCCTATTCAAACATGTGACTCATTGGTCTGAGACACATATTCTTTCCCACTGGTGACACTTTGGTTTGAAAACCACACTCGGCGTGGACAGAGACCTGCTTCCAAGCCAAGGCAAGTCTCGGCAACGGGTCTGGGACCAGTCCAAACCTTTAAGCCTGGGGCTTGGAATATTTTGGAAACACATCAGAGAAGTTGTCAGCTGTCCCCTGAACCTTGAGCTCTGAATCTTGTCTAAATTGCTTTGAACTTTATTATCTTCCCATCTCTCATGCTCAGCTGAGCCACAGGCAAAGCGATAAAGTTTACTTTTGGAGTCTTAAAACCTTTTCATAACAAAGTTCCTCAGCGCTCTCTCTGGTTCCCCTATCACCTGGGCCTGACCCCCTCCATCTCTAGCCACACGCCTCATACTAGATTTCTCTTCAAAGCACCTGCTCTGCACCATTTCTCCCTGCTTTTTAAAAGTCGTCCAATGAGTTAATCGACCAAGTAAAGGCGTCACTATAAGGAGAAAAGTCCTACCGACCACATTCCCAGATAAAACGTTTTTTTATTTTTTGGTTTTTTTTTTTTCAAACTGAGGTATAATTTACATGTCATAAAATATACAGATCTGAAGGGTAAAGTGTTCGGCGAGTTTTAACAATCGTAAAATGCGTGTTTTAAGAGTTACATTTTGGAGTGATTGTAATGGTGGGCTGTGGAGTCAGGACAGTGTGTTCCTGTAGAGACCAGAAACTATGTGACAAGAGTGGCTGGGCCTGCTCTGACCACCCACGGACCAAGTGCCATTTCACAGGCCATTCCGCTCCCTCAGCTGACAAATACAGAGGTGGAGCAAATGGACTTGGAAAGCCCTCTTGGCCTTATTCTGTCACTAAATAGGATACGTAGGCAGGCGAGCAGACGAGCGGGAGATGTCCTTGAATGCTCTCCAGGACGGCGACCTCGTTCCTTGGCATCTGTTTCATTCAGCCTGTGCTTCTCCTGTTTAGACCGGGGTGCCACAGACCATGGCAACCCTGAAGAGAAACGGGATTCCCCTGGCTGTTTTTGTTCAGCCCTTGAACTAAGAATGGTTTTGATATTTTCCAATGGTTGAAAAAAGTCAAAAGGAGAATAATATTTCATGATGCATGGAAATGACATAAAATTCAAATTTCAGTGCCATAAATAAAGGTTTAGTAAATCACAGCCTCGCTCGTCTATTTACATACTTACCTGTGGCTGCTTTTATACTATGAAGGGAGAGTTGAGTAGTTGTGACAGAGACCATATGGCCTCAAAGCCACAACTGTTTACTCTCTGGCCCTTTACGGAAAACATTTATGGAGCCCTGGTTTAGACCATTTAGGTAATAGACTTTAGGCAGGTAGATGGCTCAATTCCCACGTTTAACTGCTAGTGGCGACTTGAAACATGGGCAGTATACACACAAGTAAGTCAACGTTTGGGGGAGGGGGACCTTCTACTTTGTAGCAATGGAAAGACATGGAAAATAAAGTACGATAATAAAGGGCCCTTTTCGTTCTTGCTAATGGAGCAAGAAAAATAATAAATATACCAGCAAAAAGACGAGAGAAAGAAAGAACACTACATGCAGTACAGTTAACATCATTATGAACTGGTTCACCTCTTCTTTCAAACAATCTGGCAGAATTATTAGTCATAATTCAAAGGGTAATGTTCATACCCTCTGACCTAATGCTCCGACTCCTGGAAATCTATGCTGAGGAAATAATTAAAAGCGCATAAACACTGTGTCAAGATGTTCCCATGAGTGTTTTTCTAACAAAATGCGGGGAACAACCTGAAATTTTTAACAGTAAGAAAAGAATCAGTAGATTATAGTTCCTTAACTCAATTAAAAATGACATGCCCAAATAATGCACATGAACACTAGATATATGAAAAAGTCTCGATACAGTAAAAGCCTATATAAAAACTAAGCACGATAGATAAAGTTTGGAAAATACCATGAATATGCAATTAATACTCAGGAGAAGGGTTAGAGATACACGGTTTGGAAAAATACCTTATTTCTAAAGACCCTTGAACCAGTTTTGATAATTCCATACACACAATTAGTCCTTTTATAAGAAAAATCCTTTGCAGACCAAGACAACACACACACAGAACATGAGAGTGAGCCTCTGCGAACGCATTTCCTATAAATAGAGCAAATGACGATCAACAGAACTTTTGTCCAAATCAATTTATACCACAATTTCCACTTCAGAAAACTCGAATTCAACTCAAGTTGTATAAACATTAAATATGTACAACTTTTTGTATGTCAACCCTTCCTCGATAAAGTGGTTAAAAAAAAGAAAAATCAAATTCATAGTTTTCATAACCCTTAAGTAACTAACAGGTGACTAAGAAGAAAAGAGGAACCGTTCTTGATCAATATAAAAATTACAATCGCTCTCGTAATCCAGCCATTGTGTCTATTGATACCTTTAGGCTTTGGTCCTATTTCAAAGCACTCTCTTTGACTAAAAAACTTAAAAAAGCAACAACAAAAAAACACCTCTTTACTTTCCTGTTTTTCTATTTAATCCCGAGCATTGCCATCGCTGGCCTATAAATCAAATATAAATAAAGAATGAATAGCATCAAAATGCTTTTCATCTAAACGATGTTATTTGGCAATGTGGCCAAATGTATTCCTACTATTCCTGTAGAAAAGTGCTGACTAGGAAAAAAAAAAGTCTATAAAATAAATGGGCTGACTAGAGGAAAAAATATCCTACAAAAGAAGTGTGCCGGCTTGGGAAAAAGATAAGCTCCTCCAAAAGAAATATGCCAACTAGGAAAAAACACCCACAACACACTGTGGTGCTACTTGTTTTTATATTTTTATCACATGCAATGGAGCCATGCACAGTGGTCACATGCTTATCTCTTACCTATGACACTACCTTTTGGGGAGACCTATGGAAGACCTCACACAGGTGGGAGGGCAAAACCTTATGCCTGCTGGGGACCCTAGGTTTGTATATCCATATGCTTTTTGAAAACCGTGAAGCATAATTTCAATTTAAGGCAGGCCTGGAAACAACCCAAATGTCTACCAACTGAGGAAAGTCTCGACATTGTGATATAGCCATATAGTGGAATATTATTCAGACATAAAAGGGAATGAAGGACTGATACATGTTACAGTGCGGATGTAACCTTAAAAACATTATGCTAAAAAACAAACAAACAAACAAACAAAACATTATGCTGAATGAAAGAAGCCAAACAGAAGACCACATGTCATATGGTTCCATTTCTATGAAATGTCCAGAAGAGGCAAATCAACAGAGACGGTTACTAGATTAACTTAGGCCTGGAGCAGTGGTGTTGATAGCTAAAGGGAACATGGTTTGTTTTTGAAGTGGTAAAAATGTTCAAACATTGACTGTGGTGATAGTTACACAACTCTGTGAAATCATTAGAAAATAGTAAATTGTACACTTTTAACAGATGAATTGTATGGTATGTAAACTATATCTCGATAAAGCTGTTTAAAATTTTTTTCCAGGCAGGCAAAAGACATTAAGCAACAAGCTTTGGTGTTCTATCTAAAATTCATAAAAATCATCAACATTACTTTTACGGCTACTGTAAAGAAAATCAAATCCTGAATCCGTCTTATTTCCATCAAGACAAATAAAAATTTTAAATATATTAAACACGTGCTTTAAAAAAAAAAGCTTAGTACAATTATCACTGAATCTTTTATAGCAGATGTAATTTCAAAACTAAATTTCTATATTTTGTCACTTAGGCAATCATTTGAACACAGTTTCAAAGTATTCGAAAACATCTGAAAGCCAAAGAATCGATGCTAATAGCCACAAAGAGAAAAAAAATCTTATAAAGAAAACGGTCACTTAGAGAACAACGATTTTTTTTTTAACGGTTTCTTATCCAGAGAAAGTAGGGAAATGCGTGTACTTTGAAACTTCTCCTTTTTCAATTTCATTCTTGCTAGGAAGCTTTATATTCCTTAGAAGCTGTTTATCATCCTTAAAGGAGAAACTCATATTTCTGGTCTTATTTTTCTGTGAGGTAAGAAGGCATTTTTCTCAGGCATTCTTATAACTTCCTGGGAGCGAGGCTGGCCGCCCCAGGGACCTGGGCTCCCTCCTCTGCAGCTGGCCCTTCTACCAGCATGTGTGTCCCCTTTCATGCATTTCTTTCTAGTTGTTTTGAGGCCCCGGAAGGGCAGGACTGGTATCTGTCCTGGTCACTATGAGATTCTGCACGGGCAGAATCTCACATGGTGCGTATGGCACAGAGTAGGCACTCAAGATATATTTACTAAATTGAATTAAGGGCTTTGGGTTTGTTTTTTTTTTTTTACATTAAGTTGTTCTCATGGGGTATGTTAATGTTGGGGCAAAATTCCTCAGAATTTAGAATAATCTTATCGGGAGGAGATCGCTAAATATGAGCGCATGGTATTTTCCTCTCCCCACGCTGGAGCCACTGGGGGGACAGAGAAATAGCCTCCTGAGACATAACTGCCCTCTTCCTCAAGAAGTTCCTGAATTAGTGGCTAAAACCAAGCAGACGTGAAATAATTAAACGGGGAGTTTAAATGTAGTGGTGAGAACAGTGGATTCAAAAGAACTGAGTTGGGATCAGGGCTCTTCCCAAGGGAGGACATCCCCAGAGCGCCGGACAGGGCATCGAGAAGATCAAATAAGAAGGGGTGTTCACGTGGGACTCTTCTGGGGAGAAGAATGGGGAAGCAGGAGGAGCAGACACGTTTGGGGGTGGGGGAGGGGACAGGTGATAGGAAGTCGGAGCCCCTGAGGCCGCTGGAAGGGAAACGGGAGAGGTGGAAGGACCAAAGCAAATGACACTCGACGTCTTATAAAACAAATGATCTGAGAAACTTACTTAAGATTGAATTTTCAGTTTTGAAAACAGTTCTTCTTATTCCCAGCCTCATCGTTCCTCCCAGATTGCCAGGGTTGTGTTCCGGCATATCAATCACCTTAGAAAAACAAAACAAATCTGGTCTTGTCAACTTGTAAAAATATCATTTCCCCGATTTCGAGCTTTGCTTTTAGAGGAATGATCATTGGGTAAGGATGTTCCATAAACAATAAAATCTGATATTCCTTCCAGTTTTCCTATTCGAAGACAGTCATACTTTATACAGGCCTCACAGTACGTTTCCTTCTTGTCTCTGCTTCTCATCTTTCATTCAAATCACTTGTAAAAAATTCATCAGAGGCGTCTTGATGACCTTCCTCCTGTCATAACTCAACCTGTCAGTTCTGGGCAATGTTCACACTTCGAGCTCTGGATGTCTGGGGCCTCCCGCTTTCGTATTCACATCCCTCCCATAATAACCGCCCTCTCCCGCTGGCCACTTCACTCCCTAAAGACTCTCCATAAGCAAACCTGTCAATCTTTGTGGAAAAGAATACCAAAAGTACTCATTTGTAGAAAACCATTAGAAAGATTCTTAAAATAAAAAAGATAATATCATTCATTCTAGCACATTCTATATATAGGTCAGAAACCTAAGCACCATCCTGGATCTCTCCCTCTTCTTCATCCATCATATCCAATCTGTCAGGTCCCATCCATATACCCCCTCCGGACTGCCTGCATCCATCCGCAGCTGCGAGCCCCACCCAAACCACAGGCCGTCAGCAGCTCCACAGTCAGAGCTTACTGAATGGCTACCCCGCACGCACAAGGTCTCGTCCACCCTGCGCCCTGCAGGCGAGTGGTTTGCTATTTCTCCCGCTTGAAATCCTTGACCGCCTGGTATCGGCCCGGCCTAGCCCTCCAGCCTCACCTTCCATGACTTTCCCGTCCGTGACCCTGACCTCTGCTCACTGTGGCCATCCTCCAGTTCCTCAAGTGCTTCCCCTTCTCTCCCACCACAGGGACTTGGCCCAGGCTGTCTCCTCTGCCCAGAACATCTTCTCCCATTCCCCTACGCTCTTTTCCTAAATTACACCATCCTTGACCTTGAGATGTTTGACCTTGATCCTTGACCTTTAGCTCAACTATCTGATACGAGCTTCTATGGGAACCGACATTCCCAGGCGCCACAGCCCAGTCAGGGCCCTCTGCCTAAGCCGTCCCCATGGGCGCGCTTCCTTCCGTTTGTGTCTGCAGAATGCTCTGTGTGCTAGGCTGTGAATCTTTAAGAGCTGAGGCTGTGTTGCCTTTCTTTCCTTCTGCATTCTTGGCCCCTCACATATACAGATTTTGCATATGGTACGCAGTGAACGAATGAATGCATGCATGAATGAATGAACTCAGACTAAATCATATCAGATTTATTTTGATGATTACTTCACAGAAATTCAGAGACACGTGATTTTTACGAAAAGCTTGTTCCTGTTACTTATTGCTCTGTCTTCTCAGTTTGATTCACGACAATCTCATGATTTTGTTTCACCTATTTTTTTAAATTTTATTGAATTTATTGGGGTGACATTGGTTAATAAGATTATGTAGGTTTCAAGGGTGTAATTCTATAATGCGTCATCTGTGTATCGCACTTTGTGCTCACCGCCCAAAGTTAAACCTTCTGTCACCATATATTTGACCCCCTTCACCTTCTTCTACCTCCCTCCCATCATCTATTTAAGTTGTTACAACAGACTACAGTTGGGTGAGTTGAACTGTTCTAATGGAATGTTCAGGTTTTCCTCTCATAAAATGACTTTCTGCTGGTTTGGTTTTTTTTTTTTCCCATACCCTAACTGCCACATATTATTACTCTACAGGAAGCCCTGACAACTGCAATTCCCTGAGATAAAAATTTTCCAGGACCTTGTTTGATCTTATCAGTGGCCTAGAAGAATTTTCCAAGCCATCTGAACCCTGTGTCCCAAGTCTGCTCTAAGAGTCACAGAGGAGAGCGGGGTGGAGAAAAAACTTGATTGCACCCCTTGCTGGATGGAGTGCTCAGTTCTAAGTGCTTTTGGCCTTGGCATCTCTTTCCTATCTTTTTTGGTTAGCTAATTATGCCCAGATTAAGTATTACCAGAGTGGGGTGACAGAGGGCATTAGATTCCAGTTTGCAAATGCCTGCGCCACATGTATTCTCTAAGAAAGGGCAGATAAGACTGCACTATCTGTCACAGACTTGTAAGAAGTCCTAAGTTTATTCGCAGCCTCGATTTCCATTTATGTTCAAGATCACCTGAACTATCTAGGAAGACCACAGCAATAAGCTTTCCTGGGTTCTTCTTCTAAGCATACTGTGAGTCTCCAGTCCACTCTTACTTACTGTATTGGGTCCATCTACCCAGAAAAAGTCTTTTAACGTAGTTTGTTCAGTTATCGGCACGTTAGGTATTCGAGAAATGTTCTAATGTGAACCACTGAGAATAGAGTCAAATGACTCAACTGAGAACGGGAAGCCTGACTTATTGCTTATTTGGGATGAACCTAACAAATACCTCGAGATCAGAAAATAGTTTCAAAATTAAAGGGGGGCAGGGGGAGAGAAGGAAAATGCAGTGGGCACAGGGGCTGCCCGAGAGTGTTCAATTCTCCTCCCGCACAAGGGGAAGTCTGGAAATTCCTCACAGAGCAATATGAAAATATTTAGAAACATGGAGGTAAATATCAGGAGAAACAGCTGGAAAAGTTGAGGGTAGTACAGAGGAAGTGAGCAGGACTACATTTTTTCCATGAAAGGCCTTTTGGAACTGTTGGCTTTTTAAACTTTGCACATAGTATTATTTTAATGAAAATACAAATTTAAAGGCCCAAATAGTGAAACGTATTATTTAGGCCTTCCACTAGGTCATTAGTTCACATTATCCCTGCTGTTTTCAGAAGCAATAAATACAACGTTCTCCTGAAATGATAGCACAGAAAGAAATCCCAACGTGTGACAGCCACGCTGATCCTCCTAGTAAAACATGCTAGCATCGAAACCAGTGGACGAGGCGAAGAAACGTTGGAGTAAGGATGGGGGAAGAGGTGGAAGTAACTGTCCAACTTCGAATGACGCCTCGGACGTCAGAGAAAGGACAAAGCAGAGCGAGAACCCACAGGAGAGTTGCTAGTCTCTGTGGCCTGGTTCTGAAGGCCGCATCTGGGGACGCCCGTCACACAATCAGTCAAAGAACATCCGGGCCATGCACAAGCTGGTGGAATCCAAACATACCAGAAGAAGAAGGTTCGAGAAGGTAGAGAACACAGTGCATTTCTGGCCACGCTTGGCCCGACCAGCTGCCTTGCTGTTATCAGACAATCCTGCAAGCTCTAAGGACGACAATATCACTGCCTGCCTCACAGGTTATAAGCAGCTGGACTGAGCAACAAAATTAAAAATATCTCTGATGCTGGCATTCCTTCCACAAAAACGCCTGAGAAATAAGAGAATATCACAGTTTCTCAATATACTTTTTATCATTACTGAGTGGTTAAAGAAAAGAACCTCAAATATGTGTTAGCTTTAATCTTTAATCTCAACAGTCCCTAAACTCCCTAGATCTTGCATCTAAGAAGAAAATTCCTCTTCCGTCGCGAAAGGACTGCCTCTGGTTTGGCCTAAACACTAGCTGTCGTCTGATCCCCACCACGGATCTGCTCTTTTCTGGAACCGAGCCATAGAGCATAAGAAAAATTAAAACGGATCAATAAGTAAGGAATATTGGTGGCGATAAAGTTTTAGGAGATGAAAATATACCGCATAGGGATAAATGTGCACTAATTAACCTTTACTGAGTTTCCGCAGCCCGTGACAAGGTGTAATGGGTTCGAGATTTCCCACGTCCCAGGTACCTTAAACAACGAAGTCCAGAGAAGCAAGGTTCTCTTATGAAAGATGAAATTCCTGAATGGCAGTACATGAAGGAGTACAGGGCCTGGGTTCTGACCGACCTCACAGAACCCAGGTCAGCCTGGCTTCTCTTACGCCCCTGGCCTGTGGACATTTCGTTTGGTGGGGACGCTGGAGGATCCTGTCCCCCAGAATACCGCTTCCAATCTCTTAGGCAACACGCACAGTGATTCTCTCAGACTTTCTAGCATGTTCCTCAAGTGCTCCTTACAAGGGTTTCTACAACCTGTTCCTGTCCTCCTGTTCATTAGGCTTTCTGTTCATTTTTTTCAAGCCTGCTTCTGATTTTGATTCTCTGAGTTATAATCAAGTTGGTCATAAAGTATGAAACAATTTATGTCAATATTATGTTATGTAATACTGTGTTGCAATGCTAGCTACAGCAGCCTCCCATCACTGTGCATCAAATCTGAATTCTTCCACGTGGCACTCAGCTTCCATCCCATTCAGGAACCATCTAGCTATGCTCTCAATACTCTAAGCTGTGGTTTCTCCCTCAGCCAGACCGGTCCATTGCTGATGGCCCCTCTGGTCCCCTCCCCGCAACCGCACTATACACATATCACCTCTTTGCTACTTTCCCAGGGACGCTTTCCTACGACTCTGGGAGGGGAGGGCTCGTGCGTTACGGGAACCCTCCAGTTCTCCCATCGCCCCGTAATTAATATCACTGTTATGCTCAAACTACCAAATAAATAACCTATAGACTGCTGATTCGTTTTCAATTAGTCCTTATGGTAAGTTGAATCATGGCCCCCCAAAGATGTCCTAGTCCCTAGGGCCTGTGAATATGTCACCTTATATGGCAAAAGGGAGTTGGCAGATATGATTAAATTAAGGTTCTTGAGATGGGAAGATTATCCTGGGTTATCTGGGTGGGCCTGATGTCACCACTGGGTCTTTATAAGAGGGAGGTAGGAGGGCTAGAGTAAGAGATGGAGATGTGACAATGAAGTAGAGGAGAGAGAGAGGGAGGGAGGGAG
>NW_006435837.1:6052550-6060582 GCF_000325575.1 Pteropus alecto | reverse complement strand
AGAGAGAGACTGGAAGAGGCCTCCTTGCTGGCTTTGAAGATGGAGGAAGGAGCCAGGAGCAGGAAGCCTCTAGAAACTGGAAAAGGCAAAGACACAGCCTCATCCCTAGAGCCTGCAGAAGGAAAGCAGCCCCGCCGACCCGCTTCATATTTCTGAGCTCCAGGACCATAATAAATCTGTGTCGTTTTAAGCCATTAAGTTCATGATAATTTGTTACGGCAGCGATAGGAAACGAATATAGTCCTTTACTGTACACGAAACTTTAACCTGCCCCAGCCGTCTGTGTTCGCGCCTCCTCTCATAAACTAGCGTGGCCTCATCGTCTCCACCAGAGTTCAGCACAGTCTCAAGTTCTGACCAAAGGCTCCATAACGAAATCTCCCTGGATTTTCATCAAAAACTAACAGAGGAAACTGAGGAACTGACTGGCCAGTGGGCCTAAGAGCAGTGGAGAGGTCTCTGAGACGCCGTGGATTGTCCCAAGCTGCGGGCAGGCAGGAGGGACAGAGGCGCCGCAGTGCCCAAACCCGCCTCCCACCTGGTACAGGGCTGTGCTTACCTTTCTGGCCTCTCGAGCTGAGGCATCGCAGAGCAGCGCGACAATGGAGTCTATGATGCTGAACGCGCTGAGAAGTCCTAGAAATATATCTATATTTTCCAATCTTTTAAACTGGTTTTATCTACCAGTAAAAGAAGGGACTATGTTATTTCCATCAGGAAAGAACGTCCTTATACCTTCGGGCGTGACCATAACACTCCTGTCTAAGCCCTAGCTCTGACACCGGCCAGCTCTCCTCACAGAAGCCCCCGTCCTGGGAAGGTGGCTGAGGGCACAAGCTGGGCCTAGAATGGCAGTCCCAGCTCTATTCCCTAGTGATGGTAAGATGAACAGGTCCTCGGATGTGTCCGTAGACTGGACGTGACAGCAGTGTGTGTACACTGCAGGTGACGGCAGGCCCCACCTCACAGGGATGCTGACGATTTATCAGGGTAATAGGTTGGGTGTTGGGAGCAGCACACGATCCATGGTAAAAATCAGCCCTCAGTAAGCCTGGGCTCTGAGGAGAAGGCCTCTGGGAACCTAACCCCACAGGATCGCACAGGCAGGTCCCCGAGCCGGTGAGCCTCACAGCCGAGGCAAAGGCTGGACATGACAAAGAAAGGGAGCTCTGTCACAGGGCGCAGGGTCTCTTCTAAACCTCAGGATCAAAGATGACAGGAGCCCACAGACAGCACATCACGCTATTTCTTTTGCGGAGCCTGATACTGACTCTGCCCTCTTCTCAAAGGTGCTTCTCCGGGCACTGCCTGCTGTGGACTTCGAGTTGAATATCATGGCTATGGGGGCCTACGGTGCCTGGAGCTTTTAATATTAGTTACTCTTGGCTTTCCTGGGAAAAACTGAAGTCTGTCCAAAGATCAAGCAATTGAACAGAGGTGATAAATAACTTTTGCCTCCCTCATTTTTCCATTACCAATCTCGTGCCTGTCATTATTCTCCCGTTCTCTGGTTTCAAAATGCACTCTTTGAACACACCCTGTATTTATCGCCGTCTCCATATATTTTTAGTTAATGTTTCATGTGAATATCTACTAGTGGATTTCAGGTTTCCCATTGCAGGTTTACCCTCGCACTTGAGTCCACAGATAAAGAAAAACATAAGAGACGAGAGATGTGGCTCGTGAAAGGGAGCAAGTTAAAATTTAAGAAGACCTACGGGTTGTTTTTCAAGTTGTTAGTGTTTACTACAAGCGTAAATTCTGACAAAAAGCAGCATCTTTGAGTAAATTTTATACACACACGTGTCATTATGCAATACATACAGTATAAATGTGTTTTGTATATAACATGTTATCTGTCATATAATATATAGTTATTAAAATACTAATTATATGTCATGTAGTTATTAAGACCATATATAGTTATTAAAATTATTCCTTCAGTATAGAAATATAACTGCATGATGATTTTAGCTCACAAGTGGTAATTTGAGAGAACAGATGATATAAGATGCTATTTCAACAACTGGGGGATTTGAATGTGGGCTGTGATAATGGCATTGTGGTTGCATGGGAGAACATCCTTGTCTGTAGAAGATGCTGAGGCGTTTTAGTAGGGAAGTTTCTGGATGTCTGTAACTAATTCTCAAATGGTTGGGGGGGGCGGGGAAAGTCCACCCATGGAACGAGAAAGCAAATGTGGAAATGTTAGCAATTAGCAAATCTGGGCAAAAAGTGGATTGGTGTTTATTGACTATTTTTGCAACTTTATATAGATTTTAAAAAAAAATTTTAAACGTGTTGGAGGAAAAGGATATTTCTTGTTACGATCGCTTAAAATTTTACAACTAAAACCAAAATGCCTATCTTTACTGCAAGAAGGGAGTTAATATGTAGTCACCACTGATGCATACCAAAATCAAATAATCTGTAATAAAATCAAGAATAACATATACAAGACAGCAAAGGTGCATGGAATGAGAAATGCTCAAGGTCGGCAGAAAGCTTTTAAGGAACTCTATAAGATTTCACATTTGTTCTCCAAGGTAAATAAGTCCCTAGAATTTTAGAACTAGAAAGCATCAGAGAGAAATATAGTCCAATAGTTCAATCCTCAATTTGTATATAATATAATGAAGGGTCAGAGAAAATTATACAAGTGTGGAAGTGAACAGTATTTAAAAGCTGTAAGTGCTTTTAAAGTGGATCTGGAACCCCTTCTTGTGAGTTATAATTGGTATTAGATCAATGTCCCCTGGAAATGTCCCAGTTCTTTCATGGAACTCTTTCCAATAGAAATAAATTTAGTCTCTAATTTTAAATCCTGGCAGTTTCAAGCGTGAAGTATTCTCAATTGAATTAAAGCAAGTCGAGTGTTTTCACAAGTTTTTAGAATGATCAACAAAATCTATTTGGTAAGAAAGAGAGTGATAAGAAATAAAAGGCAGATGTGGAAACAACAAATAATAAAAAAAAGTTGAAAAATGACCATGCTGCTTGGTAGTCTTGCTTTGCCGAATAAAATTATAAATTACTGTGCATCTTCTCCCCACTTCTTAAACCCCAAAAGCATCAGAGCAGGTGAACGCCATACAAAACCACCTGGGCTAACTTCTTGTTTATCCTGGAATCTAGCTTCTGCTTTTTGCTTTCTGGGCTTCATTCAGGAACGGTTTAGAGGTTGTTTTTGTGAAAAGGTCTTGCTTGTCTGTTCGTTGTTGTTTGTGAGTACCCGATTTGGCATGGCAGCCTGATTTCTTCAGGATCAGGTTATCCTTTGAAATAAGCTGGCTTTTGTCCAATTCATTTAGACCAGGGGTTATTTTTGGAACGGGGGTTATTTTTACTGAAATTAGTCAGCTTTTGGTTGAGTAATAAACCAGACTGTCTCATTGAAAAAGCGCCTGTCAGTCTACATACATGTAACCAGGCTCTCAGAGATGGTCATTTCCTAGAATTGGCTTTTTAAGCCTTCGGCCTGATCCTTCTGTGATCAGACTGTTCTAGAGTGAGGCTGGCTGCTTTCGATCTTGCAGATTGCTTGAAATGTTGTAGGTTACTCTGGGCCCCTTACTCTAGAGAAGTCTCTGAAAAAATGGGATCTTAGTTATTTAATATGTTAAGACCATCCGTCCTCCAGGGACTCTGGCACTTTTCACGCACATATTTAACTAAATAGACAGATGTGACCAAAAGAAATTAATAAAATCAGTGGCCACTGTGGGGGACTTTTGAGGTTCTCAAATTCATTTTCTTAAAACCAAATTGGACAATAAAATTGGCGAAGCTGAACGGAATGCCCATTTTGAATGCAATCTTGAGGCTTCCAAATGGGACCAAGATTCTGAAGTTGCCTCTTTGCAAAATAAAGATTTAGAATTAACAGAGGTTACTGAACTTTTAAAGAGAGAAAAAGCGGCTTCCCACATGTCCTTCCCCTCTACTCCATTGTCTCGGGAATTCTAGGAATACTTTGCCTCAGCTTTCTCCAGCATCCTCAAGCTCTTTTTCTCCAATTCCTTTGTTTCAAGATTCACCTCTGATGCCATCTTGCCTTCCACTACCGGCTTCCTTACCTCATTCACCTCTGGTGTCATCTTCCCTGGAATTTTTTCCCATTCCTTCCTCCCCTGCACTTATCAGTACTTTTCAATTTAAAGTTAAGCCCTCTGGGGACCCTAACAGATCTCAAGTTTCATACATTCCCTGGACTAAAACTGAGCGGGGAATTCCTTAAGGGAACTGAAGATTCTCACAAGTTTGCTGAGGAATTTGATATCGTTATTCAGACCTACCGGCCTGGGTTTTCTAATTTATATCAGCTACTTCCTGCGTCGGTTGGTGAAGGCCAGGCTCGATATTGGATGAGAATTGCCCAATGGGAACATCCTGAAAGGGATTTAGAAAAACAAGCCTCTAATTCTGGGAGAAGAAACTACAGAACCTGCTAGAGAACTATACCGAGCAATTAATTCCTAAGGACTTTCCCAAAGCCTGTTGGTTGGAGCAAAATGCAGATTTGCTCACAAAAGTCTGATGGAATCTGTTCATGATGGTTGTAATAGACTTCAGGTCGTTTTTAAGTTAAAATTCTGATCTTCCTTCAGAATGTTGATGCCACTTGGATGACTTTTAATTCTTTGTTAATGGGTTAAACACAGACCTTTCCCTCCTAGTTAAGAGAACCAGGATGGAATGGGAGACCACGTCCAGCCTAGATGTGGTTAATTTGGTCAATCAGCTCGCCCGTACTGTAGATGAGCCACCTTGAAGTAAGACTGCCAAGACTTTTGATTTTCAGCATTGGCAAATAAAAGCCCCAAGACGAAACCAAAAGACTCCAAGTTTCTGCCACTTTCCCAAAGAGCCGGGACATTGGAAAAGGGAATGTCACAAGTTTAGGGCTTCAGGTGTTGTCAGCCTCGTAATCGGCCGTCTAACCAGCCTTCCCAAGGTCCTCCTCACTCCGGCCATGGGTCTCCGAGGGATCGTGGGGCTTTTTTCCAACCCTCCCTCTTAATCGGCTTGGAGAAACTTTTCTTCCAATCAGTAATGAATCTCTCTCTTATGACAAAACCTCCTTATGTTTTACTAAAGAATGACAGTCCTGACCCAATTCCATGGGAAGAATGGGACGAGATGGTCTTTCAAATCTTAAAGGAGAGTTTAAGGAACTCACCTGCCCTTGGACAATCCGAAGAACAGATCCCCTTTTTCCTTTTTGTATGTGGAAAGGGAATGTTTTTGGGGTGCTCACCCTAAATCAACTGAACCTGGTGACTCGGGGATACCCCTCTTGCCTTAGAGCCACTGCTGCCACTGCCCTCTTGGTTAAGGCCACAGAGGAAATTGGTGTGGGATCCCCTCTAACCATCGTACCCCATGCACTAGAAGCTCTCCTGAATTCTCACCACACCTAGCGCCTTTCAGTCAGTCGCCTTACTTCCCATGAAATTTTTTTGTGAACTGCTCCTCACATGACTCTTTCTCATTGTGATAACCTTCATCCAGTTACTCTTGTCCCTTCTGAGACCGACAAAGTCCCATCATGACTGCTTGGCACTGACGGATCACCTCCTGACCCCTTATCATGATCTGCAGGTGACTCCTCTGGGTAAAGATGATTTCCACGGTTCATAGATTTTAAAAATGAAAATGGAAAGTACTACGCTGGTCACACAATTACAACCCCTTCTGAAGTCCTTGAGGCATTTTTACCTTTGACTACTTTAGCACAGCAGGCTGAATTATACGCTTTCACTCAGGCTTGTATTTTAGCCAAGGGCAAAACCGCCAGCATTTACACAGTGATATGCTTTTCAAGTAGCTCAAGACTTTGGAATGTTGTGGAAACAATGTAGCTTCCTTACTTCCAGTGGAAATAAAATATAAAATGTTCAGAAATTATTGGGTGCTATACTTTTACCTGCTGCGTTAGCTAATAGTAAGATCCCAGAGCATGCTAAACTTGAGTCCCTAGAAGCTACGGAAAA
This sequence comes from Pteropus alecto, assembly GCF_000325575.1. Lineage (NCBI taxonomy): Eukaryota > Metazoa > Chordata > Mammalia > Chiroptera > Pteropodidae > Pteropus > Pteropus alecto. The sequence continues at coordinate 6,054,589 of NW_006435837.1, read as the reverse complement.
TCACCTTAAAGCAAGCAGCAGCACTCAGACCTCCGCATTAGTCTAAAAGAATATTTCTCCAGCTGATAATTTCGAGAAGCCAGAGAAGCCCAACAATTGGCTTCAGAATAAGAAAAACAAGATAGGAAATCTAACAATTGCTGGTTTGATAAAAGAGAAAGCTCTGGTTTGAACCAAGTAACAATCCAGTGCTACTGGAGACCGTGAAGTTCCCACTCTCAACAACTGTATATACATTACACTATTTGGTCCACTGATAAAGTGATAGCATTTATGAATCAATATTGGTGGGGAAATATTAATAGGGCTGCAAAAAGTGCCTACCTTCCTTGTCCTATCTGTCCAAAGTACAACTCGGGGAAGCCTGTCTGCACGGTCCCTGGACATTTTAAATGGCCTCACAGACCATCTGAGGTTTGGCAACTGCATTTCACGCAGCTTCCCCCGCCTCGTGGATAGAAATATGTTTTAGTCACATCTGTATGTTTTCTCACCAGGCTGAAGCCTTCTCCTGTAGACAGGCTACTGCGTTTTAGCGGCTAATGGCCTGGTAGAAAAGATTATCCCACCTGGAGAACTTCTCGTGAACTCCACAGTGATTAAGGTACCCATTCCACTGGTCAGGTGCTTCAACAGGTCTGTACTGGTTGGCCAGTTTTACGACACCCTTAATTATGAGGTTCATGCAGTCTTAAGGTTAGATTTCAAAAACCATTAATAATTACCTTTAAATGGCAAATGAAAGGAAAATTGCAACATCAGGGTGGTGTGTCTGTCTGTACAGACTATAAAAGTCGTATGATCCTGCTCAGCCCTCCACACTCCTGTCTGATTCTTCCAGCTGCCTCGCTGTTCAGCAACCAGGTAAGTGTGCTTTCACTACTACCTGAAGCTCCCTCTGCTTCCTTTCAGAATGGTGTGAAAGCTAATGGTCTGGAGAGAAAATGAGTTTGTGACATCTACAGGTATTCCCAGTAATTTAGAGGCTAGAAGCTGTGGTCAGGTTCCGTAAGACCGCAGCCTACAGAATACAGACCAGGTACATTAAAAGTGAAGAATGTCATTATTACTAATTTAAACGTTTGGCTCCAGGGAATATATCCTAACAGATGTACTCTAAGAACAGATATTTAACATACTGTCTAAGGTGATTATTTTTAAAACACACTGGTAGTCACTGGTGCTGTTCCCACATTTCCCACTCCCTCTCTTCTCCTCCACTTTTCCTTCTTCCCCCTTGCCCCGCCTTTTCTTTACTGTCCCCACCTATGCCAAGGAAACAGCCCAACGGCACCAAACTCCTGCTGGCAATCGTCGTATAAAACTCTACTTCAGCTTTTTGGCAAGCTTATTTCTTTCCCAATTTACAGGACACCAAAATGAGTGAAAAAATGTCTCCTAAAGAACTAAAGAGCATTTTTGAAAAATACGCAGCCAGAGAAGGTGATCCAAACCAGCTGTCAAAGGAGGAGCTGATGCTACTGGTTCAGAATGAATTCCCCAGTTTACTGAAAGTGAGTGACAACTGCAGAGCCGACCTGGCCTCTGACGCTGGGAAGGGAGGGGAGTGGAGAGGAAAGGTCACGGGAAGAGGCTGAGGTCCATGATACTGGTCAGCGCTCCATCTGGGGCAGATCTCACAGCAGCCAAGGTACAGGTAGGTGTCCCTTGAGGGAGGGCTTGAACATGTGGTTTCTGCCCCTGGCGGCAGGCCACATTTCAGATGGCAAGCTCCTAGAAAGCAGGGGCCAAGCCTCCTATGCCCCACAGCCTTAGCACAGGACTCTGATGAGCAGCCATAGGAAATGGAAGCAGAGATGGCACTTTTACGAAGCCAGCCCTGGAAGACCACAGGTCACCGCCACGCAAACACACTAAGGGTTTCAGCCTGGATTTGGCGTAGTGTCAGGCTTTAGGAAAACAAAGAGGCTGCTAAAGTAATATTAGTTGGCCTTGGACGTGCTTCATTGTTATTGGTAGGCTCTCTCAACAAGACCAATGCTTACTTGGCAGTCTGTTAAAAAGACTGGCTTCCTGCT
>NW_006435837.1:6033499-6052535 GCF_000325575.1 Pteropus alecto | reverse complement strand
CCCTCTGTTGAAAAGAATATATATTTCAAACGCATTTAATTTTCTGTTAATTTGTGTCGAGCAATAAATTTGTTGAGCAATAAATTACTGAGGCAACCATGTGTTTCTCAACAACTTTCAGGAAATGATAAAATTTCTTTAGCCATAAAGAACCGACAGAGAGTTGTCAGAATCAAAATGCGTCCAGAGGCAGTAAGGACTAGGGAAAGGGGATTCTCTGTGTCCAATACACTTTCTTTCCTTTGCAACTAAACAGGATCTTCAAAATGGAAGGACTGTAATTGTGATATTCAACTTAGTCACATTTTAGCTATGACTGCAGAAGAAAGCATTTGCTTCCCAGATTTTAAAGAGAAATGTCCTTTCTGTCAATATGGTAGTAAAGAGGTTTCTAGTTTTAGTTGTTGAGAAGGTTTCTGTTGTTAGTACTAAAAAGAAAAGCAGCTAAAATCAATGACCGATATCTTCTCATTTTCTTAAGGTTAAAATAGAAAATAACTTTAAAAAACAGTTCAAGGCAGTAGCAGAAAAAGAGACTTTAATTAAAATTAAAACAAAGGTTTTTGAGGAAAATTTTAAAAACTCAATTTTTCCAAAAGGCAGAAAAATAGTAATAAAAAAGAATAATAAAAGGAACATAATAATAAAAGAAAGAAAAATAATAATCTGACAGGAGAGCCTAGGCAATCGAACAAGTTGTTTTAAAAGTTAGGACTGGTGAACTTTTCTAAATTTTTCTGTATTTTATGTATTTCTTATAAAAAGCACATATGACTTCCGAAATTTGGATAGAGGTAGGAAGACCAATGGTAAGTTTTGAAACATCTATTCACCAAGTCACGTACCTATTTCCCTAAGGATTACACTGTTTACTTCATCACCTTGTATGGTTTAGAATGTAGTAAATGCTTCAGGAGAACAGCATTTGGTAATAACTAACTTATTACCAAGTTAGGTGCTGAATAATTAACTTACAGTTTGGTCTTGTGATGATAGCCAAGTACCAAGTGTACTTGTAGGAATCATAAGGGTTAAAACATATGTTGCTATAGAGATGTTACATAATAGTGAGAACGTAGTTAACACTACTGAACTGTATACTTAAAAATAGTTAAGCTGGTAAATGTTACGTTTTTTACAATTAAAAAAGTGTTTTGACGTAGGCGTATAAGCCAAACTGTTATTTCAAGAGGTTTCCTAGGTACCATTTTGCCAGAGAGACTCCTACCTGAAAGCCTGAGCTGTAATGCCTTTAAGATTTGAGTTTCTGTACTGGATTTAAGATCTAATATTAAGTCTGCTTAAGATGCTCCAGAAGTATCAGTAGTCAAAAGGGAGCCAAGCTGTACATGAGCTCGTGGAACATGTCAAGCAAGGGTTCCCAAGCATGGCTGGGCCTGGACCAGCAACATCAACATCGCCTGGGAACAGAATACAGAATCTCAGGCCCCCGCCAGGTGAAATGAGAAACTCTGGGAGTGAGACCGTCGATCTGTATTTACTAAGGCCAGCAAGCCTATCTGATGATTCCAAAGTGTGAGAACCACTGATCCAAAGTCAGCCTGCACAGCACAGCATTGGGCTGCAGCACAGGGTTTGGGAAAAACTAGGTGGTTGCTAGTTAGGGGTTGGGCTCTAGAGTCAATGCTTGAACCTCAAGCCCTCTACATACTAGCTGTGAGTAAGCCAGATGTTGTCTCAGACCCTCAGTTTCCTCATCTGTAAAGTAGATCTCCCCCACAGGGTGGCTGGGAGGACTGCACAAGCTACAGAGAGCCCATGGCACAGTGCCGGCCGGCGGCAAGCTATGTGTGCCACCTAGGTTATATGCCGGCCCAGACGTGGAGTTGGACACAACACCAGCTCCCAGGACACCTTGGGGCAGGGATCCTCGACTGTCTGTGGGCCATGGGCCATCCAGTGAAGCCGTCGAACTCCCTCTCAAAAGAATGTTTTTAGAGGCATAAAGGAAAATACATTAAGATTACGTAAAAAACTAATTATACATATTAAAAATACACATTATCAATGTTAAAATAATAAACGTGTGATATAGAAAGGAAAAAGGGTAGCTTGTTCTGTGACATGGAGCAATACTACAGCTGAAGTTGGTTTTTCTACCTCTAACTATCAATGGCATGTAATCGACAATTCAGTTGCCTTCTTGAAACAGACACAGTGCCTCTAATTTCGGAGAATGCGTAGCAGTACATAACTGATTAGTTTTCTCTCCTCTCCCCATCCCATCCTTTGTGTCTACCACCAGGGTCCAAGCGCCATAGAGGACCTCTTTAAAGAACTGGACAAGAATGGAGACGGAGAAGTTAGTTTCGAAGAATTCCAGGTGGTACTGAAAAAGATATCCCAGTGAAAGAAAAAACAAAATGATACCATTCTGATCACCAAGAGAAGAGCACCTGAGATGCAGCCCTATTCTACACTGGGTCCTCAATGTCTCCTTTTAAATCTTTTCAATTATAATGATCTCACAGTGATATCCAATTATTGCTAATAAAGAAATTCTTAAGACATGCCTCACCTTGTCAATTACTGACCCCCATAGGTTGATAGACTTGAAAGTAACCTTAGTCTGAATGCATTTAATTTTATCGAATAATAATAAAATAAGGTCCAGAATAGTTCCACGATCTTGACAAAAATGGTGTCAGAGACCTGGAAAGAATTCGAACGTGCCAAACCAAGTCCCTCACTCCACGATTCCGCCAGAATAACCCTGTCCTTGCTCTCCCTCCCTGACCACTTCACGCTCACATCATTGCCAATTTCAACTCTACTCAACAGCTAGTGAGAAACAGACTTCAAAACACAGACGCTTGTCTAGAAAGTCATCTCCCAACACTTGCTGTGCTTTTTGAATCAATGACCCTCTCGGGAAATAGAAGGAATATAGGACCAAGATTCAGTTCTGCTCCATCACCAAGGGGGTGGCCTTGGTTCTAGTATGTGATGTGCAAAATAAAAGGGACAGGAAGACCTAGGGGCCTCCCAGCTCTGCCACCCTGCGCTGCTGGGACTCTGGGCATCTGAGAAACAAACAGCTCGCCCTCAAGTTCCCCTTGCTGAGTCTGGCTGGGGACAAGGGCGGGGGTAGGGGGGAAGGGCAGAGGAAGTATGGGAAGGGAATTTAACCAAAAGGAAAAGAAAACTGAGTTCTAACCCTTCCATCAAGAAACAAAGGAAACTTTTATACACAGTGAGGGAAGGTTTAAATAAAATTTAGATCATTCTAATTCAACACAAGCGCATTCTCATGGCATCAAAAGCCTTAAACATTTCTAATGACTAATTATATTCCACTGTATGGATACCCCATAGTAGTCTTAACTATTTCCCCATTGTGGGGCATTCAGATTATTGCCATTTCTGATTCTTCTAAATAATGTCATAATGAGTACCTGTACATATCTCTGTCAACACATCAGATTTCCCTAGGAGAATTTCTGGGAAGTAAATGTCTGAGTCAGAGGGTATGAATATTTTTATGGTTTGCAAAACAGACCACCTAATTGATTTTCCAAAAGGTTGTACTGATTCATATTTCTACGAACAGGCGAGAGAATGCCAGCTTCACTCCCCAGACAGCACTCGTCAGTCTCATTTTAACTTCAGCAGGTCACATTAGTGCACATCTGTTATTTGTTTCTGGTTTTAGTAGGAATCTTCTACTATTTCTCCAATGAGTTTACTGTTGGATATTGGTTTATAAAAGACATTCTTTCTTCTGTGTAAGAAGTACTCTTCGCTTCCTGGTTTGTTACGAGATTGTGAGCACCAGGGTGTAGGTACTATAGACAGCAGATTGAGCATCTGTGGTGATGTGAGGGTTCTCTCTTTTGTTTGATCAATATGATGCGTTAATCGATTTAATTCCCGAGACACACTGCCCAGTCGTGACCAATTAATCTTTAATGCTTTTAAATTACACACTCTAATATTTTACTTACGATTTTCACATCTTTATTAATAAGCAACACTAGTCTACAGTGTGGAGTTTTGTTTTCTTGTTGCATATGCTTTGTTGAGTTCTAATATCCAGGTCATTCCGGCTTCCCATTTTAGCCTATGTTCTAATCTCAATGAGCCACTTGCAGAGCAAATAAACATTATCTCTTTCAACTCCGACATATACAAAGTACCTACTATGGGCAAAGCATTACACAAGATGCCTTAAGAGATACCCCTTTCCAGGCCTCTGAGATCCTAAGTCAGTAAGTCTGGGATCAGGCCAGGGAAAGGCTTAATTGAGGAAGCAGTATTCAAGTGGGATTTGTAGGAAGAGCCTTGAGGGGAACCTGCAGGGAGGGGGTAGCAAAGGGCATTCAAAAGGAGGGAAAATCCCACTCCCAGTAAACACATCACGTCCAAGTGCAAGGCAGTTCAGGGAACGTACGCACCGTATCTTCGGCGTAAAGCCAGCTATGAGGAATAAAGAGGGCACACTGGCTTCAGACCATGAAAGTCCCTGGTTGCCACGCTAAACGAAGGTCAGAAAGGGAGCAGGAAGGTAGGAAGGTGTAGGAGTCACAGAGTGACATGAACGTGCTTTAGGAAGATGAGGCGGCACCAAAAAAGAGTCTGCAGTGGGGAGGAGGGGAGGCGGTCGCAGAGTGGAGGCCAGGGCTAGGCAGGAGGCCTCTAAGGCAAACTGGGTAAGCTGGGAAGGCCTCAAGGGAACAATGGTGACGCACGGGAAACACACTGGAGAAGTACCCCTCTTCCTGGCTGACTTGGACAAATCAGTGTTTGAGGGTTAACCCTCAGGAAGGGTGAAAACATAGGGAGCGTTGTTTGTGGTGTCTGTATGTGCATGGTGTGTGCGTGTCTGTCTATTTCATCGTCCTTGGCCTGGCTTCCAACATGGATCTCCTCTCCCACATCCAACAGGATCCGTCTGAATTTCCTCTTGAATCAACAGTACCAGCATCTTGTCAGCCACAGAATTGCAATCCTCGGTAGACTGTAGGCTCCACCAGGACTAGCATTTTTATCCATTGTTTCACCGACGCATCCTCAAGTCTAGATCCGGGCCTGGCACATGGCAGAGGCTCAAGAGCTATTTCCTGAATGAAAAATTCTTAACTATCCAGTCACTAAATCTTGTTGATTCATTCCATAAAGTTGATCTGCCACCCGGATCCTTAGATCACAGACGGAGGCTGCCGTAATGCTCAACCACACGCCTTGCCTGGACTCTTTTCTCCCCTCTCAGCCCTCTATCTCTCGTGCCAGCTGAATCTCCCTAAAGCACCCATTCTATTGGAAAGCCTTCGGTAACAAGTATGATATTAGCATAACATGTCACAGTTGGCAGGGGTTATCTTACTGGTTCCCTATCGTCTTCAGGATTAATTTTGACGCTGACACTCCAGGGCCTCCAAAATCCACACTAACCTCCTTTATTTCCCTTCGCTTCCCTGTAGGGCCATGTGCTTCAGCCAAGCTACTCTGTATTCTATGACCAAATCTTGGACATTCCAGCCTAGCACACGCCTCCCCTTCTTTCTATCGTCTCCAAGCCTTTGACGATCTTCCCTTCTTACTCTAAGCCACAGAACTTTTTCCCAACGGAATTCTTATCTAAGATCTACCTGTGCTATGTGATACCCCCGACCACTAGATCAGGTGGCTACTGACATTTAAATTAATGAAGATAAAATAAAATTTAAAATTCAGTTCCTCAGCCACACTAACTACATTTCAAGTGCTCCGTAGCCCCATGTGGCCAGCAGCTACCATAGTGGATGGCACAGTTACAGACTAGTTGACAGCGCTGGGAGCATTAATGACAGCATACTCGCGTACTGCCCATATACTTGGTTCCATGTTTCACTGGTCTATGCTTCGCATCACCAACTAAACTGAAATACACTGTTTAGGACTGCACTTAAGTGGACAAGCTCCAAACATACAGTGACTGTTTTCTTTTTAATAATTTCTTTCCGTTAGCATCCAGTTATTTCTAGTGCAAAACAAAAAAAATCTTTAAAGTGGTTGAAATACCTATTCTTAAGGCATTTCGCATTGAGTTCAAGGTATAAAATCTTTAAAATGCATTAGCTTTGAAGTACTCATTTAGTCATTCATTGTTAAAATTATGGACTCCTCTTATGGTTCACTAATGGGGCCTTACTCCTGGCAGTGCTGTCTCTTTTCCAAAAGTAGACCTGGCTGGGGGTACGGTCAGGTGGAAAAGATGCGCTATCTATTAGGCAGTGGCTATCATGCCTGGAAGAATCTTTCTTTCTCCAGACAGAAAGCAGTTACTATGGCCAACAGCCTCATACAGACTCTGAACCTATCATCCTCACCAAGACAGGATTAAATGGCTATTAGGCTCCCAGACTAGTCCATAAAAGGCTATTTTACTTGTATAGCTGTCCTTGACAGCTGCTTTTATGGGATAAATGTTCTTTAGCCCCACTAAGCTCCAAATGACTTTTGTAAGGTCGTTTTGTTAGTTGGGAGATGTTCACTACGATGTTCCAAATGCAAAGCAGTCTTCAAAGTAATAAATGTTGCCTAAAAAATTACTCTACGTGGCCATCTGGTTTTTTTTTTTTTTTAACACCTCTTAATTTGCTTTCCATGTAAAATTGTTGAAAAATAACATGGAAGAAGAAAATATTTCAAACAGGGCTTCAACTAAAGGTAGGAAAATGTTATGCATTAATATGCTTAATGAATAACACAAATTACTCTTCACCTGAACTGACTTTCAATTATTTGTGACTATTTCACAAATCTAGTGTGTCAGATGTAAAATTAATTTTAACTTTGAAAAAGGTATAAAAGAAGTCACATCTATGATAAATAACTAAAGATGAAATGCTATCAAATATCTCAATCTCAAATTTTCATTAAAATGCTTCAAATTTCTCACTTTTTCTTACCTATCCCACCATCCGAGTGTGCATGTGTGTGAAGATGGAACACAGGTTCTGTTTTCAGGATGCTATATCTTATGTAAACTCAGATTTAAGTTACTGTTTTCAATAAACGGAAAAGAAACGCTAAAAATTAAGCATATCCAATGCCATGTCACTCCAACCCTCAGAAAGGCAAATATTAAAAGCTGAAAATACCAAGTGTTGGCAAAGATAGGAGAAATTGGAGCCTCAAACTTTGCTGGTGGGAGTATAAATATTATAACCGCTTTGGAGAGTGATTTGGTATAACTAGAAGTTAACAGAAGAGCACACCCTTCGACAAAGTCATTCCTCTAAGACTATATTTTAGATTGGAACCATTTGCATGTATGTACGTGGATACCCATATAGGAATATTCATTGCAGCATCGTTTGTCAAAACAAAATTTGGAAGCAATTTAAGTATCCGTTAATGGAAAAATGGAAAGACAAATTAAGGCATTGCATAAAATGTAATATTATTAAAATTAAAATTTTAAAAATTAAGCATATCCACATACCTAAACAGTAGATAGAGATCCTTTTCCTACACGAGTCTCAAAAGCCAAAGATATTCTAAATATAAAGTCCACAATGCCATGAACTATCCTCCACTTGAACTGGAGAGGTCTAAAGCCAAATTCAAGGTCAAGGGTGTCAGCAGCAACCATGTGATTGATATAGAGCCAGAATGCAAGTCAGCTAGCTACAGCTGTGTTCCTGGTAAGCATCCTCTAGAAGGCAGGTAAAGCTACTTTGAAGCAGGCCAAAGAATCAGACTTGCTGCAGAGCCCTAAATTCCTGCAAAATCTCAGAGTCTTCTATTTCACCTTGTGGATTAAGCACAGAAATGACACAATAAATTAAATTTTACTCACTCTCTCCTGGTACTCTCAGACTCAGAGTCTACTTTCACTCTTAGAGAAAAATCTATTTCTCCTTTTATGTGTATAAGAGACACCTCCAGTTAGATATGTCTTGGATGCCAGTGTCTCTACCGATTTCATATGCAACGGTGAGACTAATTATGCATGCCAAAGGTGGGCCATGATGGCCCATGAAGGGGATCAGAATTTAACACCCCCAAATATGTCTCTTTGACATAAGAATTACTTTGAGCTGATTATTTTTAAGAAACAGCAGAGAAGCTCTGAAAACCAAGAAGTTACCCTTTTTCTAAGAGACATTTACACTTCTAAGGGAAATCTCCATTTGTAAGGGTGTCTCCCTCTCTGTACCAGGAAGAGGACTGACCGTTAAGCCTCTAGAACCGCTCATCAATGGAGAAGGCAAGATCTTAATCTGCATAACGATCTGTCCCTTGTTTTCTTCTTTTCCCCGATAACCTCTCATAACTGACTCTCCTAACCTGCTCCCCCTAAAACAACTTCTTTTGTCTTTAGCTGGAGATGGTGTTTAAGTTGCTGGCCTCGGCCGTTTAGGGGAGTTACTCAGTTTTCGTCTCTCCCATACACACAGGAGGGATCCATGTTATTAAACTGCTGCTTGTTTTTCTCCTGCTAATCTGTCTTTGATTACAAAGGGGGGTGGTCTCACCCAGGAACCTAGAAAAGTAGAAGAAAAATGATTTTTCATCTCCCATACCCATGAAACAGATTTTGGCAGCAAATATACCCTAAAGGAGGCTGCTGGTTTCCAAATTATTTACTTTTTTAGCTAGCGGGGCCAGAATGGCCATTACTCGCTGTAAGTCATTGTTATTTGCTCAAGTTTAAGTGATTCCCCAGGCTTCCTGGTGTTTGCTGCCTGGTGATTCTATTACCTTGGTCTTTTTCTTTAATAAGACTTCTCACCATCATCGCAAATGCTGGCTCTTAAGGCTATTTTTCTCTGACAAACTGATTGCGGGCCATAACGATGTTCAGTAGCAATTAGGTTTTATTGTTCTCTTCTCACTTATGAGTATAGACGTTTTCAAAATGTAAAACGCACATATCCTCTGACTTAGCAATTCCCCTTCTAGGAATTCATCCGAGTGTGGAGGTGTGGGTACAAAGACATACGTAAATGGCTACTAATCTGCAGCATGATTTAAAGTAGCAAAAGAATGGACATAACCTAAATATTCGTCAGTATGAGACGGATTAAACAAAAATGATGCAGGCAGCAGGGCAAGTTGGTGGAAGATCCCTGTGCATTGATGTGGAGCGATCAGTACAAAGAGCAAGAGGAAACAGTGTCTCAAGCGCGCTGACATATGTATTTGTTAAAAAGGAAACACATATCCACATATGTGTGTGGGTAGGTGGGTGCACATACACACACAACCAGTAAAAGGCAGTCATCAAAGAATGTTGCCAAAGCGATGTAACAGTGGCACCTACTGGTAAAATCATTTCCTATTCCAAAGTATTATCTTAAAAAAACAAAACAAAACTCATGATTTGCCGGCACAGCCATTTCGGCCAATAGTCAGGAAATATGTTTATATTAAAGCTTCATAAGGAACTCTTCATTAGTATTAGGTCTTCTGAGCATAAAACTTAAGAGTATCATCTGGCTGGGGAGTTATGGTTCATTAAGGTTTGGACTGTTAGCTGTAAAAGGAGTGAAGAGTATCCCCATATCCTTCCATGGAGTGGTCTCCAGCATATAATGTTAAGTGAAAAAAGTAGACAAAAAAAATGTACAGAGTATACTACCATTTATCTAAGAAGAGGAGGGGGTTACAAGCAGACATACAGGCTTACTTTAAAAAATGGAAAGATAACTGATAAAAAAAAAAAATAAGAATTAATGGCTGCCACAAGGGAAGGGAGAGGTTAGGTTGAAGGCGAGAGAAATACGAGTGGATTTCTCTAAATTAGTGGTTCTTAATGGGGGCTAGTCTGCCTGTGCTCCCAGGGGATGTGCTCCAATATCTGGAGGTGGTTTTTTAGGGTTACAATTGAGGGTTGGAAGAAATGTACTACTGACATCTAGTGGGTGGAGGCCAAGGAGGCTGCCGAACATCCTACAGTGCACAGGACAGACCCACCACAAAGAATTACCCGATCCACGTAGTGCAAATTATATATCTAATAAGAAACCTGTATCTAGAATATATCAAGAATATTTACAATTTAATAATAAAAAAACCAAATAACCTGATTTAAAAATGTGCAAGGGATCTGAACAGCCATTTCTCCAAAGATGACATGCAAGTGGCCAGTAAGCACATGAAAAGATGCTTGACAACCTAAGCCATCAGGGAAATGCAAATCAAAGCCACAATGAGATGCAATTTTATGCCCATTAGGATGCCTAGAATCAAAAAGACAGACGATAGTGAGTGTTAAGGATGTGGATAAATTGAAGCCCTCATATACTGCTGGAAGGAATGTAAAATGTTGTGGCCACTTTGGAAGTCAGCCCAGTAGTTACTCAAAAGGTTAAACATACAGTCAACACAGGACCCACAAGTCCACTCCTAGGTGGATATATCCCCATGAAATGAAAATATGTTTACACAATAACTTGCACACAAAGGTTCATTGTAGCAGCACTATTCATAACAGCCAAAAAATGAAAACAATCTGAACATCCATCGATGACCGAATGGGTTAATAAAATGTAGTATGTCTACATAATGGGATATTATTCAGCAATAAAAAGAAGCAAAGTACCTGATAGATGTTACGATGTACTCAGATCTTGACAACATTATGCCAAGTGAAAAAAGCCAGTCACAAAAGGCCGCATATTCTATGATTCCATGAAATGTCAGAACGGGCAAGCCCATAGAGACAGAAAACGGATTAATGATTGCCCAGAGCTGGAGCCAAGGGAGGAAACTAGGAGGCTTGGGGTATCAGCTAAGGGATGGGGGGTTTCTTTCAGAGTAATGAAAACAGTTCAAAATTGATTGTGGTGATGGTTGCACAGATCTGTGTATATGCTAAAAGCCACTGAATTATACACTTCAAGTGGCTAAATATCATGGCATGTGAATTATATCTCCATAAAGCTGTTAAAAAGAAAATCAAGTATAATGGTGAGGTGTACACTCTGACAGAGGTGGGTACAAGGCATTAGAGGCGTTCAGAATAGGTCGTTCCGATCTGTGCCTCTGCGGTATGCGAACTGTTTTCAGCTAAAGGCAGTGGAGACACTGCAGGCTCAAGATGATCTTCTGTCTCCTCTCCTTAACTATGGAGAAGAATTTGAATTAGGGGCCTTGCCCTTGCCCATACTAAGAGATTACTAGGAATCACCGTTTTTTAAATCTATCTATAGGGCAGGACAATCTACTTATTACTAAACATCCGTTCTTCTTACTGTTCTGTGAAGGATCGTCCTTCCCTCCAGAAGCCCCAGGCACCGTACCTCATCCTTAGGTCAGAATGCCATCTCTACCTCATTTTCCCTTTCTGTCTCTACACTTCTCCAGTAAGCTGGGTTTCCAGACGTACGAACGTAATTAAATTTGAGTACTTTCTCTTGTTACTGTCTCGTGTTGATTTAATTATTACACCAGACAGAAGAAGTGAAAGGTAGAGGAAAGTTTCTTCCTCCCCAACAGCACAGATGGCAGAAGCTCAGAAAGAAAGGTCAGGAAAGGCCTCTCGGGATGAACAGGAAGTTGTCGGTCATTGGGTTTGGTTTATTTTTTTAATGAAATTCTTTGCTGGTTTTATTGAGATTCCAGGGGGAGGGAGGCTGCAGAAGGGGGACATCTCAGGTGTAAGGAATCTCAGGACACATCTAAAAAACTTGCTCGGATTATCCAAACATAAACCCCAAGCATGGGAGGGATGGGGATGCCATGGATTGAATTAACAAAGCAGCAGGTGACAGAGCACAACAGCCTTCGCTCCCAGCCAAGAACCTTGAACTGAATATTTTACAGGAAAAGGAATCAGTTGAAGACGAGGAGCAGCAGCAGAACAAGTGTCACTTTTGTTTTAGAAAGACAGATGACTGCCAGTGTGGAAACTAGACAGACAGGGATAAGTCTAAGGACAGCCAGCCCATTTATTTATACTCACTGTTATTAATGGTCACAGTCAACTTAATCCTTCCTAAACATTAAGCTTGCAAAGAGAAAACAGTCCAGGATCGTGTCTTTCTTCAAGACATGGCTGACAAGATGGACTTTTGAAAACAAAGCAATTTGATGTAAAAATAATAATAAAATCATATATAATTCTAAATGTCCTAATAGTGTAATGAAAGGAAAAAAAAAAAAAAAAAACAGCCTCTTATGAGTTTAGGCAAGAGCCAGAAACAAAATGACAACGACCCAACTCAGAAAGGTAAACAAGCTACTTACCACAGGAACATGAGCATTTGGCTCAAACTCTGTGGAATCGGCATCTGAAGATTAAGAAATGAGTTCAAAAATTCACCAATATTGCTGAACAATATCTTAAGTAAAAAGACTTTTTTAAAATAAAAGGTTATTAGCAAATCTCAGACTTACCTTTCAAGTTAAGGCAGTTCCTCGCAAACTCTATCACTGCTAGTTGCATCCCGAGACAAACTCCTATTTTAAAAGCACATAGATAAAGCATATGAACATATTTTATATTGCTTCATATTTTCCGTTCGTTTGTTTGCTGTCTGTCTCCTCCATCTAGAACTCAGGCTCTGAGAGAGCAAGACTCTGCCTGTTGGTTCACTGCTATGCCCTGCGTGGTCAGAACGTCTGTGGCAGGGGCAGGGAAGGGGGTTAGATGACCCGAATTTGAGGAAGAAATGAATTCCAGGTCTGAAAAGGGCAGGAAACGATAGGGTAAGCTCCAAAAGGCAAATCTGGACCCCTCCAAATTTGTCTCTAAATCGAGGTACATGGTGGGCTCCGAGGCTGTCCCACAGCACCTGAGTCCTTCAGTAAATATCTAACAACACCCAAGTCCAGAAGGAGACTTCACACCCCCCCGTTCTTGGTTTCACAGCCTTAAATACTGGCTTTGCCTGAGGGCAGCCTCAGGTGGCCAGCGGGCTGGGATCTGAGGAGCCCCACAGGTGGGCAGGGGCGCCCAGAACAGCCCCAGTAACCTCACTATAGGAAAATGGCAGCAGCTGGAGGAGCTGGCACCTCCACTTGTGGGCCTGAGTGTGGTGAAGAGCAGGGCGGGGCGATGCCCAATGGAGCTGAACAGAGCTCAGTGAGAAGGAAAAGAGACCTGTGTAGCCCCAGGCCTGTTGCTACAGGGATGCAGCCTTCACTCATCTCCAAATTCACTGCGGCCCACAATTCACTCCACTAAACAAATGCCGAGGAGCATTCCAGATGCTCTGAAAGACGTATCCGAAGTGCAGGAGGGATTCAAAGGAGAAAGCAATCAATATAGCAGGCATGCCAGAACGAGTCGGTAAGTATGAGAGAGCTGAGTGCTTTCGGGGGACTTGAGAGACTCCCACGTGGCTAGGACATAAAGATACACTGTGTTAAAGAGAAAGCTACGGAGTTGAGAACTGTCCTATACAGGGAAAATAACCTGAATGACACTGACCATGTTCAGACAGAAAGAACACATTACTTCACAAGAAAACAATGGCCCGGACGAGCTTAGACAAACAAAACGAGGCATCAGGTAACTTCCCTTTTGAAAACGGATGCCAGTGGAGAGCATCTAGGAAGCTAATCGAAGAACAAAGGCCATGGAGAAAATGAATAGCTCGCTGAGAGTAGAAGGTACTGAAGCCTGTCTACTCGGTCTGTAAAGCCAGCAACACATCCAAGCACAGTGTTAGCTGCGCCTCTCCCCACCCCCTGACCGAATCCCACCTGCAGGGCTTCCTTTATCCCACCAAGAATCCATTTCATCCGGTTTCACTGGCACAGAAGCCACGCTTTGCCACTCGAACGAGAGCATTAAAAAGACTCAGCTCCACCAACTTTTAACACAGCTGTTCCTGTACTATTGGATGGTCTTTCCGTATTATCTTTTCGAGAGGGAGCATATAAATTTTAACTCGAACTTTTTTTTCTGATTAGAAAGAACATTGTGGAGTTCTGCTGAATGGTTCTGTGCTCGAAGTGGTAAAAGATGGATTTGGGTTGGAATCGGAGAAAGTAAGGGCAGGTATGGACAGCCACTTCTCCCGGCCTCTTGCTACCAAACCAGAGCATGAATAAGTTCTCCTAGGTCGACAAACTCTTTCTTTAAAAGGCCAGAGAGTAAAGCATTTAGGCTTTGCAAGCTGTAGGGTCTCCGACTCTGCCACCGTACCACAAAAGCTGCCGTAGGCAATATATAAACAAATTGGCATGGGTGTGTGTCGATAAAACTTTATTTACAAAAACAGCCCACGAGCCAGGTATGGCCTGCAGGATACAGTTCACTGACCCCCGTCACAGACTATTCGGTGCCTGAATACTCAAATGTGAGTTCATACTTTTCACGTTAACAAACCCTATCAAGTGTCACCCCTACTTGGTGTCCAAAGTCTAATAAACTCATAGTTAGGATCCATAAACATGAGTTTTACCCAGAAAAGGAATCTTCTTTGCCCTTGCCCAAGAAATCGCCTGGAGTTTTCCCAATGTTCCTCTGATTCCGAAGCCTCCTGGCACAAGAACACCACTGCAATCAACACAAGATGAGGGTGAATTTGACATTATTTTTATTTGTAAAACTCTTGTTTGCAGCCTTTTATGTTTGCCGATCCCCAGTCCAACACTAGAGCATATGCTCGAGGTCTATATTCAGAACAGATTGCATGAACTGACATCCTGAACTTTCTTCTTGAAATTCTCCCAACGTATGAAGAAGCTGCAGTAATTTCTCACAACTGACCTCAATATGTATTTTCTGATAGGTCTTTGTGGCAAGATCATAGTGACGGAGAAACTCAATTCGATTAAAAATGCCACTGAGAATTATCTGAATAAAAATAGCTTATGGGTTTTTTTTTAAAGCACTACTATAAAAATGTTAAGATCTCTTACATAATCAGAAAGAGTTAAACTGGTAAAATCAATCTAAGATTTCAATCGCTAATTAACTAGAGCACAGGGAGATTTCCTTGTTAGAAGACACTTTAGAGACCTTGTAGACAAACTCATTTGAAAAGACAAGAGTTCAAGAGAAAAACTGGCAGAGTCATGCTACCCTCATGATACGATGCTGCCCCCAAGAGTTCTGTCGATTACTTAGGAAATAAAAACAAGAATCAAATGACGTGGAAAAGAAAATATAACCAAGAGAGAAGGGTTGTCATCTTTGTACTTTAACTTTGTGTAAGATCCATCTCTGCATCTTTCAATACGATCAACACACCTTCTCTCCAAAACAGGACCACCGCCCTCCCCCAAACCAAACCATGTCATTGCACATGCCACTAACATCAACGTGGCACATCGCAAAATAAATGCGGTGTGAACATATCACAACCAGCCATAATGACCGCAAGTACTCCAGACTACCTTTCAAAATGCACAAAAATTAGTAATTGCGGTCAATGAAATCATTACAGAAAAAGCACAATGGCATTTTCCTAACTGGCGTGGACGGTCCCCAGGACTCACTCAGCTTTGCATAGCTTCTGCCACGCTTCGTGGAATTTCACAGGGTCCTCAGCTTCAGTGGTGTGCTCCAGATCAATGGAGTCGATGTACTAAAAAACATCCAACAGATTAAAGGAACATTTCAGAAAGTACGTTAAGAAATATTAGAACTATCGAACACTATGACATAGTTTTTCAATACCTACTTGTTATGTAAATACTGTACTGGACGCCTGGGACAGAAACGCAAGATCTCTGTGTTACGGTTCTTATAATCTTTCAGGAAGAGTACAAAACCAGATAAACAGGCAGCGATATCACAGTGGGGTAATGGCTATAGTGAGCAAGGAAGAGACTGCTGAGGAAGTAACCAGGAGCCACACTGATCTAGACCTGGACCCTGGAGGACGGAAGGGAGGGAGCATCATCAGGGAAGACTGCTGGGGAGGTGACGTCCAAGAAGCTAGGCCCTCGAGGATGAGCGGAAGCAAGACGAGCATGTGCGTGCACATTGGGAGGCAGGTGGGAAGGTGTGTGAGAGGCAAAGGGAGATGAAGGACCAGCGTGTATGAAACCTCACAGGAAACAGAGGAAGTAGTAGCCACCCCGGGGGCCCTCAGAAGAGGCTGCACCCAGCCGGAGAAATTTACACTTGAGGCCACGGAAAGGTCTTAACTAAGGGGACAATAGGAACAGAGAGTGATTTTAGAAGGATCGCTCTGGTACAGAGTTTGAAATGGAGGGAGGACTGGAAAGCAGTCGGGAAGGTGATGCAGTAAAGCAGGCGCACTTAACACAGCAACAGACTGGACTTTAAGAGAATACGCCAAAATAAATCAATAAATAATTTTTTAAAAAAGAAAAGAATATGCCGAGGCTGTGACTCAAAGAGTACTGAGTAGAACATAATATCAAGAAACTGTATTAAATGAAATATCGTGTGCACTTCCTACATATGTAACAGTCTCTACGTATCTGTTATTTTAGCGTTTCTTTTGTAAAAATTACTATCTGATTATATCTTAAGGTACAAAATTGTGAAGGCTTTACAAAGTTTGTATATAACAATTTTTCTATTGCTCTTTTTTTTCCTCTTGGAGGAGTAGGAAAAACGGGAGGTAAAATATTCTCTGGAAAGCCAAAAATAAAAAGTAGTTAGAAAAGGAGGTTACAAAGACGTGAGAGAAAAGGCAGATAGGTCCTAAGCTGATGTCTAAGTGGAAGTTACTAAATTTCTTGGAAATATAAATGTATCTTTTTGCTCATTATATAAAGGTATTACTATTTAAATCAAGAATAATAAGGCTTGCTTGAACTCTGAGATATCCATACATAATATAATTAAATATAAACGTTTATAGATAGAGAAAAGTCTAGAAAGATACGCATCAAACTGGGAATGACAGGTACAACAGAGAAGTAGGATTTCAGGCAGGACAAATCTTTTGCTTTCTGCATTTTACATGATGTCTTTTAAAAATTTTCTACACTTAGCGTATACTACTTCTACAACTAACAAACGCAAAGAATATACTCGACCTATATATGATAACTCCACCTCTACTCTCCCATACTGATTTGACTGAATTTGTTTAAATTTATTTTGACTTTGGCTATTAGGCATGTATTGCAAACAGAACATCTGGGGTATGAGAAGCTGACCCAGACCCACATCTGTTCCTGGCTGGAGGTAAGGCAGTCTCTCTCTCCACGCCCCATGCCAGGCCCCGGTACTGCAGACCCGAGGACAGAGGGCCCCCACACACTGAGGTAGCTGCATCTTAAGCCCCCCAAGTATGACTCCCCAGGCTTGCCTAATTCCCACACAGACCCAGGCCAGGAGAGGAGAACACCGATTTTAAAAAACAAATAATCACTGTTTGCCAGATACCACTCCTCCGAGTTCAAAAAGGCAACATAGCATTTTTAAAAATCGGATTTAATTCCAATGCTAATTATTTTCTTATTAGGCAAATACGATGTACTTAAATGAGTATGAAGTATATATGGCCCTGGATGTGCAAAGCCTAATTTCAGAAACTGTGCCTTAAACCTGTAGGCAGAACAAAGTGAACACGGCAAGCCCGATCGTTACCCTTGGAAAGGCTTGCTTACAAGGCTGGACCTTGGCTGGCATCTTGAAACTTGGATTTGGGAAGGGTTCCTACCATTCCCAGAACTGATAAGAGAGTGGCTCATTGTGCCTACGGAATTTATAGAAACAACACAATTTATGCCGATCGGCTGCTTTTTCTCTGGGAGTCTGGAATTTTGGTACTCAAGTCTCTAATGAGCTTCCCTGGCAGACAGCACTTCACACCTGTTGTCACAGCTCGTTGCTGGGGGAATTAAACCGCATCCTCTGTGACTTCCCTGCGGGAGGACTCCTGGAAGTTGCACCCAGACTTGATCCTGTGTGTCTTTTCCCTTTGCTGATTTTACTCTGCATTCTTCCACTGTAATTAAGCTTAGACATAAGTCTGACTATATGCTGAGTCCTCCTGGAGAATCATCAAACCTGGAGGTGGTCTCGGAGATCCTTCAATACTACCTGCCTCTGAAGCACAAAATATCAGGGTGAATGATTGAAATATCTGGAAGACTAGTCCGGAGCTCACCATCAGATTCAACTTGTGGTTGATGGCCAAGGCTGAGTGTTCCAGGGCTTTGAACACAGAGGCATAGCAGTCTCTGAGCTTGGTGTATTTACCAACCAGGGCTATGGAGCACGTTTTCTGTAACCTTTCATACCTGGGAGGGGAGACGAGTTTAAGGTTATACGCATGGAACATAATATCACAAACATAATGACAGCCACCGTTCTTATCCCAAGGTACTTTTCAAAACCTTAGAAGAGGAGCCTTGAACTTGATGTATTTGACTCCAATCTCCACCCCACCACCAAAGAACTAAAATCTGTATGCCGACAGATTTCAAAATCATAAGAAATTCCAATGTTGGTTTACATAAGCCGGCACAGATATAAATCAAGAGAAAAAGTTAACAGCATTAAAAATATGAAAAGCTGTCTGCATCTCATAAACATGAACTGTCCTTAAATTCATTTACAAGGTGACATCGTATAAGAAAATGCATTCTGAGTGTCAATATGAAACATTCCAATATTAACTTTGTAAGGTGACATTATATAAGAAAATGCATTCAAAGTGTCTACTTTAAAAATTGTTACATTCCCAGCTGGCCCACAAAAGCCAGGTTATTCATGGCATGACTAAAGAACGGTGCTAAGAGAACTACTTAAAATGTTACAAGGCGTTTAGATCATTTTTATGAGAAAATTCCATTCTATATAAAACGCTCAATCACATTTTACCATTAGAGACACAATCTTCGATGTTGCTTTTGTCAGGAAATCTGTTCAAAGAATATGAAAAAATGTCTGGTCTGATACTAAGTAAGTGGAAATGTCATCTTGGGGCTGAAGATATTTTAAAGCTTGAAAGCAAATCCTTCCTCTAACACCTTAGAACAAGAATGTTACTGTGCTGAGGAATATTCCTCATTCATATCAACATCTGCAAAGAATACAAGAGCAACATGACGGTAAAAAGGCTGGGAGGAGAGAAATGCATAAGAAGTCAAAATCGACAGTAAAGGTGACTTTCTAGAAAGGTGACTGAAGTACCCGAGAGAA